>NC_053120.1:20797307-21097307 GCF_010015445.1 Perca fluviatilis
GATGTACAAACAGGAACATGTAGAGCTTGAAGATGCAGTACATTAGGGCTGGGTGGTACGGTTGAAATCTGTATATAATATCAAAATGTGGCAAACATGGCAAAAGCCGTGTTCCACTTTTTGGCTCTCAATACATGTAAAACAAAAACTATAGGAACTCATTTGTTGTTTTCAGTTACAATTTCTTTAGAATCATTGATTTTGAGAACAGAATTTACAATCTATGATCATATAATCGCTATACAATTCAAATAAAAGTCCATAAATTATTATATTGATATACTAATTATTGTATCCCTGTCCCTATGAGCCACCCAAACAGTTTTCTTATTGTGAGGAGGATAT
This sequence comes from Perca fluviatilis, assembly GCF_010015445.1. Lineage (NCBI taxonomy): Eukaryota > Metazoa > Chordata > Actinopteri > Perciformes > Percidae > Perca > Perca fluviatilis. The sequence goes on from NC_053120.1 coordinate 20,797,653, forward strand.
ATTGTCTTTCATTTTCCAGGTTACTGTTACATGTTTTTAGTGTTGTCTTTCCTTTGCTGTAGGACTCCATTTAACTATTGCTTTCATTATCAATTCATCTGAATATTTGTTTTTCTTTTAATTGACTACTGATTTAGTCTATAAAACAAACCTCTTCAAACTGCTCGTTTTGCCCATGTAGCCTATTTAATTTACAATGATAAAAGACTGTGAAAAGTGACAAATCCTCACATTTGAGAGGCTGAAACTACAGTTTGGGGTATTTGAGCTTGATAATTGACAATTAAGCAATTGTAAAAAATGAAATTAAAAAAAATCGTATTAATTAATTTTCTGTTGATCAATGAATGTATTAATGGTTGAGCTTTACCTGGCTTTAAAGTCTGTTTTACAGTTAAATTACATGCATGACATAACTCTATTTGACTATTATAAATCAATAGTGTATGTTATCTGCTTGCTCATAATACCCACTTCATTAATATTTACCATTATATATTTTAAGTCAATAACCATGCTATCCACCTTTGATTTGTCTTAAATAGGCCATTGTGGGAAAGCACTATGCCAAAAACTATCATAGGTATGTACTAACCAGCCGCAAATAATCTTCAGATTGATGACACGCATGATTAAAAACTAACTTCTTACTGTATATCAGATATCAACAACAACAACAACCCACTGGCCTGATTTATTATGCTGACAGTCAACAGCCAAGACAGGAAACTATCTCAGCTACATCATATGTAGATAGACTGTAACGTTAGGTGAAATTAACATGTAGGCTATTAACCGTCTTTACGAAGTTATCGGAGTCGAGATACATTTCTGATACAAGCAACAAATTGCACGAGCCTCGCGCAACGTCACACTACCAGTTGCCGCTCGGAAGAAGGCGGACTGGCATGTATATTTAATGGAAAAGAAAAAAAGCTACGCAGGTTGTCGTGCAACCACAAATGAGAAAGCTCATGTATGAAATGCGAACAGATTAATATGTGCCCACTAGTGAAAGGTTTTGCCCCTATAGTTCCGCGTGAGAGTCGTTTGACAGCCTGTAAAGGCCGCGTTTGCATTGCAGTGGGTTTCCAGCTTTGCTTAACTGTTAGAGGAAAAGAAAATAGCATTGAAGCAATAGTAGCCTGGGTGTCAAGAGCTACACTGCTGCTTACAGCACAGACAACATTTCAAGCTCACGGGCATTTTTTGCATCTCTCAACATAAAACGAACTAAAAAACCCCGTGAGCAAAGCAGGAAATAGACTAAAAGCCTCCAAAATATCAAGACAAGACTAACGTTAACGTTACACGTCCTTACCTGAAACGGGCTTTTTTTTTGGCTCTGTCCGTCCTTCCAATCAGAGTCACACCGATCCGTTTTCACACGACAACCATGGTCCCAGCTTTGAAAGAAATCGCAAAGGTAGACGTGTTAATTTTGAGACAATTTAATCGGTTTAAATGGTGCAAAAGGGAGCGCGACTCTGGTCGGATTAGACTAAAATTTTCACCAAGCAAGCTAATCACCACACCCATGAAAGTGGGAACATGGCAACAGCCTACGCTGAGGGGTGCACGGTGGTGAATAGATCGATCATTTTTAATTTATAACCAATATAACACGTTATACAATACCAGTCCCTAATTAACTCGTATTATATTTAAATCAACATTCCAAAACAATCGGTAATAAACATTTCCCTTAGCTTGGGAAAATGTCTTAAATAGGTTGTGTAACCTACGGATAAAATGGTACCGTCCGTCAGCCCCCTCAACAAAAAGGAACCGAATGGGATACAGGAAATAAATGTTTAGACCTATAACGCCTGTGGTAGTAGTAGTAGTAGTAGTAGTAGTAGTAGTAGTAGTAGTAGTAGTAGTAGTGATTCAGATGGACTTCACCTCAGGTTTGCAAAGACACCTTTTGGTTCCAAAAAATCCACTTCATGATTTGGTCAAATACCAATACATAAAACCAGGACAGTCGTAAATCTGCTGTATATGTTAAAGTTGGAGGTGAGGAGAGTACAATATTCTTTAGTTTAATGTGTGAATGTTATCAATTACCTATTGTGACTTTTCTTTGTGACCTGTGAGCACTATTATAAAGTTACATGTTTTCTTTTTCTGTTTATTTTGCATATCAAAGCAGCTTATAAGTACAACATACTTAAGTCAAGCCACAGTAGGTTATATATGTGCAGGAATAGATAACAAATCTAAGGTGGTAATATTGCAGCTATTCAAAGATAAGTGTCAGCCTATATGAGACTGTAATCAGCAAAAGGTATAGGAGGCTAAGTCTGCATGTACCCATATGCTTTCGAGGTTAAACTATTAGTCAATTGACAGAAAATTAATCAGGAACAATTTTGACAATTGATAGTTTCATTAATTTATCAAACAAAAATGACAAACATGTTCTGGTTCCAGCTTCTCAAATATGAGGATTATCCTGCTTCTCTCTGTTTTATGTAGGCCTAATTGTAAATTATGTTTGGGCTTTGGATTGTTGGCAAGTCATTTAAAGACGTCACCTTGGACTCTGTGAAATTGTGAAGGGCATTTTCACTATTTTCATTCTATAAATAAAGAAAATAATTGTTAGTGGTGGCCCTAAAATGCACAGAAAAAATATGGAGTGTGCCATGCCAAGTCTCACCCAAGCACACCACGGTTGGCCTGCAGTGGGCTCATTGAAAAGGATCTCTCTCCATTAGGACAGGATGCATTTTTAATGGGGCCAATGAAAGCGAGCAGTGGGATAGGCTTTTCCATATCTCTGCACGAGCTACAATCGATGGAGGGAAGATGAAAGTTGCCCAGCCCTTGGTTTCCTTTCGGAGTGGCATGGGGTCAGATTAAGTCTAATTGAATTCACACACACAGCAGTAGTTTAGGTGTGTCAGACCAATTTCCCCCTAAACACATTAGGAGGATTAGGATTTGCATGATAGCAGAAACATGTTGTCGTTGGTTTGTCATTAGTGTTGCCACCAAAATGTAATTAAAATATAATACATTATTAAATACAGCAATATACAGTTTGTGTTACTCATGTTTCTGGACAGTTCTCAAAATGAGTAATAGTTTATCAATTCCTTCATACTAGCTTACAATTCACTGCATTTGGCGGAATATCCTCACATACAATTTAGCGAAGTATGATGTACATACCAAATCATAACCACAAATCTGCCCCTATATCAGAGACAAAATACTGCTTGATATGATTATAATAATCATGACCTCTGAGTTAGTTTTTCTGTTCTTGTTTAAGGTATATAGCATGATGAACGATGATACACAAACAGGTTTTTGCCTTAACTTGTTTTAAAGATGACACAATCTTGGATCAGCCCAATCTGTCTGGCGTGTAACATCTGAAGTTGCTCAACAAATGTATTAATGAATACTCAATGGTAGATATAAATCATGCAAACACAAGTCAACTATATTCATACTGTACATTATGTTTCATTAAACAGTCAGTTCATTACCATAACAGTTTTTAGCCTTTTTGGACCAGAGATTGATTCACAAGTACATACAAAAAACTAAGAAGGAGTCACCTTCTCTGCTCTCTGCCTCTAGTGAGTGAAAATACTCATACTTCATTAGCCAGCTGAGTCAAGGTGTCGAAAAGCACATCCTTGGCCAATCAGGTCCCTTGGCCCATTGCTTGGCAACCAAAAGGAGAGGGAGGGAGCACATTGACACTGTAAAAATAGCACATCAATAGCCTGGTGTGTGGAAAAAAAGGAAAGACACACATGTTGGTGAGGCTATAAATAGCCTCCTGGAGCCTGGAACAGGTATCGTGTACAGTATCTCAACTGTATTGTTGCCCACGAATGAGACGTTTTTGCATCAATGCAAATTCAGCATGGGTTGTGCAGTAAAGTACAGCAGCAGTCAGACAGCTGAATGAAATAATTTGAATGTGAGGGAGGTTTTAGGGTTTAAGTATCCCCTCAGTACTGTGTAAAAAAGGCTCAAAACTAACCACAGGTTGGCATTTGGAGACAGCATCTTCATTCTACTGTTTGCATCTGATGTTATTGATGCATAGATGCAAAATTACAATGACCTCTGCTGAAATAACACATTTAAATGTACTATAATAATCAATAATGTGCACTGACAAGTTTGCATGCCTAAGGGGATTTAGGGTTAAATGTCTTATATGACTGACTTGGTTGATTTATGATCTTTTCATGTTATCGCATAAATTACAGCCGCATATTGTTCAGAGGCATCACGACAGGCTGGGTGCTTTATCTATTCTTTACTTATTATCTAAACGCTACAATGTCACCATGTTAAAATGGGTCGTACACATGTGTCCTTTGTGTAACGGAAGAGTAGAGCAAAACGTGGCCAAAAATAGATCTATCACGTCAATTCAGTTTCACAGAACTGCTCAAAAATGAGCCCAATACGTGGGTGATCAAATCAAGTGGAGATAATGGGATGTCAATCTGAAGCAGCTTCTCAATGTCTATTTTTATCTGCGTTCCCATTTTTTGGCCACATGTGGCAACACGCCCCAACGACCCCCATGCAATACTTCCACTGTATCAAAGGCAATTAAAAGGTGTAGCGACAGTAGAACCTTAAAAGGCTTTAATAGGGCCTTCTTATCCACCAGACATCTCCCGGGGAGGCTGTCCGTTGCCAGGGTAACCCCCACAAATGGCAACTGACGTCAAGAAGGTAGGAGAAATACCAGGGAGAGCCAGAGCTGCTATGCATAATGGATTATTGAAAAAAGGGCTCTCTTGAAGAGTGTAAAGTGACTTAAAATATGCGTGCCTAGCTGGGCTCGCCACCACCACTCTCTCTCTCTCTCTCTCTCTCTCTCTCTCTCTCTCTATGTGTGATGAGGAAAATAGATGTTGACAGTTTCAGGGTTTTACTTGCTGACTGGCACGGCTTGGTGCCAGTCAGCAAGTAAAACTTGACTGGCACAATGGAAATTATCTATTTTTAGTCAAACACTGCTGATAAACTATATCTTTAAAGAACACATGTTTTTTTTTGTATCTTCCCCAGATTGGATAATTTTAATGCCATTTGTAAATAAAAGTACTCTTGTGGTATAGTCTGGAGTATGCGTGCTGCTGTGTCTAGATGTGAACACACTTCAGATGTTATGCTAGTCTCCAAAAAGCAAAACCTTTCTCTACTGTAAATCATAATGTATGGCTACCTGCACTGCATCTAAACTAAAGAAAGAGATGTGGCACATCAGCTATAACGATCCCCAGCAGATCCTTTGTTGGTCACGCAACAAGGATCCACAGTGACATTGACGTGTAGCTTTTCAGAAGAGATCACTTCAGATCATGTGTAAGTCCAGTGCGTTACTAGCAGTTTACTCAGCCTCTGTGTCAGGTTCTTGTCTAATCTCAGTGCTGTTGTTGGCCCATGAGAGACTGTCATACCGGCAGCTTGGTGAAGAGCTCTCATCGTTTCTGTGATAATGCCTCTCATGTTGTGTTGGAGTCACACTATCAGGACGCAGATTGTGGAGTCAGGCTTGCTGATGGCAAAGGCCAAGCACTGTTGCTATCCAAATGAATACAGCAGAACAGAAGCATAGAGAATTGACATGATGTCCATTTTGGGGTAGAGGTGGGAAATATGAACAAAATTACTATCGTAATATCACAGCAATAGTATAATATCAATATGCTAGAACATTCAATGTTCATATCATGTTTATACTGGTTTGTCTCACTCAGAGAATAGAATAAAATAGATTATTGTCCACTAAGATAGAATGGTCTTAAGCTCATGCACTAGAATCAGCACAAAAACATACTATATATAACAGATTGCACAATAAGTGTTAACATTCAATCACAGGTCAGAATCTTTTGAGTAAAAATATCCTGGGCTGCTTTCATAAATAAGAATATATTTGTTATTGACATGCATGTTATATATGATATTAATGTGTATATATAGTATGTGGAAAAGGTAAATCCAATATCTAATATTAAAAAAGATTATCCTGTGCCTGAAAATGTTCTAAAGATGCAACATCAGAAATGTTTCCTGTCATTTTGTATTATAAATTGCTACAAATACAAAAGCACCTGTTACATATGAAAAATGTACATAAAAGAGTCAAATAAAACCAGAATGAGTAGGCCAGAAGCGTATAGCTTTTTGTTTCAGGGAGAAGCTGCAGAGGAAATGTGCAAAGAGAAGAAGTGAGAGTGTTTCAGTCCAGGGGAATCCCAGACATTTCTGCAACATTAAGCATGGACTAACATGCTTCGACTTTCCAAAGAAGTGAATCACACAAGGCATGTATGGGAAAAATAAATAAAGGAAGTGAGGAACAACCCTGATGTGCTAATGGCACACTATTCAAATGCCTCCCGTTATAGCTGCAACGTTATGATACCAGATGATCATTAATTTATTACCATGAGCCCACAATAATATTGACTTGACATTTGGATTCAGAACATGAGATAATGTTTTACCTCCCAGTTGCCTGAAAAGCAAGCAGAACCTTTGATGCCAGAGCTACAGATCGGTTTGACGAGCTCACAACCAAAATACCCCAGTCACCAGTGTTTCCTCTCCTACTGTAGTTCTGCAGGGCTGGCTTGACTGTTAGTTTGGGCTCCACACCCATCTCTGTTTTAACTGATATCATGCTCCGAGAGCAGATTTCAGATCTTCTTTTGATGTTTTGTTAGAATACAAATATATTTCCAAACTGTAGGAATATTTTCTTTGTGCTTTACATGGACATTTGACCAAATATACAGTTATTTTAATTTCAAACACCAGACAATATGCACACTAATGCACACCAAAAGCTCAAAATGTAGTCAAATAATTAAAGCTTTTCTACCTTTGCAGATGAGTAGCAGAGGAAGTTTTCTGCATGTCCTAAATGACAGAGCGCTGTCGTTTCAGTTCTTCCTTTCAGCTGTGAGTGTAGATGCTGGGAGCAGCAGTAAATGCAGAGAGAGAGAGAGAGAGAGAGAGAGAGAGAGAGAGAGAGAGAGAGAGAGAGGGGTGGGGGGGAGTATGAGGTAGAGAGCTGCTGAGTGGGAGGGTGAGCATATGGGCGGCATGGAGGATGGGAGATGGAGTAGTATTTCTATTAAAGTGACGGAGTTTATTTCTCTAACAGAAATCCTCTGTTTCTGGAAAACAAATTGTAATGCTGAGTTCCAGGACGGGTTCATTACTCCCACATGTCATTTTGATCTTATCAATAACTTCTACCGTTCATAGTATAGTAAAGTACTTTAAAAAAGGGGGACACTGCTCTGAATTGTAGGATTTATTTGCTAGAATAATTTTTGATATTGAGGAAGATTAATTGATTTGGGAGAATGGGGAGCATGCACTTGGTGGAAGTCAAGGAAAGAGGGTGGATCATCCAAGATGAGGTCAGCTGTAGATTTGTTTCTTGAAAGGCTTTTTTTTAAGAAATGCCAAGAATTGTAAAATATGTATCAGTCAGTATTTTCAATGGACAAATACTGCTGACACAGAACCTATACAAACTTTTGTCAGATAATTGGACAAGTACATCTTGTATAAAGCATGACAGACGTACATGGACCTCCTGTAAACTGAAGCTGTAAAAATCACAGGTATAAATAATTAAATGAACGATGGCTGAATTCCATTTAGCTTCTTTAGTGTCAGGGTCCTGGTGGCGATATTACAAATCCCACTATGGCCACGTCAAGACCCGACCTTCAATAGCATTTATTGGCCAGGCGTCCATGTTTACGCGAGGTAATGTAACCCCATTTGTACAGGTCTTATACCCTGACCAATCGGCTATCCTAACCTTAACCATTCAAGGTCAAATGCCTAACCCCAACCAATCAAGCTGCTTCGTAGGGCGGGTCTTGGCGTGGCAATAGTGGGAATCGTAATTTTGCGTCCTGGTGTTGTGCGTGCTGGCTCACTGTCACACTTGAATAGGACAGAGCCATCTTTAATGTTATTTGCAACACCTGTGTGTTTCTACTATGACAAATCAAAAAGGCTGCTGTGGACAAGGCCTTTGGAGGATGAGGGTTCCTCTGATAATGTATAACTCAATCTTTGCATTCAATATAGTATGTAGCCTACCAGATCATCAATTTGTAGGTACTGTACAATTGGCACCTTAAAGCACAGCTCCTACTGGCAATCCATTTTGGAATTATTTTATAGTTGCATTGATGTGAAAATAATATCAAATGAATAATGCCAGTAATTAACAGCTTCACACGGCTTCAAACAATGGTTGTGAAATCAATTGGCCCAAATACAATAAATGTGTGCTTAAAATGTGCTGCTGATAGTCACTTTGTCTTTTGCTAATGTTCTGCTGTAGTGTAGTTTTATTTTGTATATATTTTGTCTTTTGAACTCTTGTGTGCAAGACTTAGCCTATAACCACTTACCAAATAACAATGTTCTGCACCAAAATGGGTCTCTCTGTGGCTACCTGCAAAGGTGATTTAACACCATTTAGTTGTAATCTTAAAGATTGGACGGAGTCACAATTAAGTATTTGGTTTTAAGATGTGAGCAATGACAAGAGGATTTCTCGTTTAATTAGAAATGTATGGGGTTTAATGTTTCCCACACATTGTCTTTGACACAAAATCCAAATTAGACATTCATTTTAAGAAAACACTTTTTTATATCTTCACTGCTTTTTTTAATATTTTGTTTGCCTAAATCAGTAGCTTTTGATACTTGAGTGACCCATGGGAAAAAACAAGGCATCATAAAAATTACAGCGCTGCAATAAAACAGCTGAATGTGCCGATGTTGACGTTGTACTGGTACAGGTTTTAGGGACTTCTAATTCTCCTAATGAAACTTTACAAAGAATAGGCCGGCCAAGTCATGTCAACATCAAGACTTTTATTTACTTTTTTATTGTCTGGAAAGCACACTGTGACTTTCTTCTAGGGTGCAAAAGTACAGTATAATAATGATGTAAAGGAGATGCAAACAGCCAGTGATTTAATTAGCTACCTCCTATTAACCTTAAAATGTTGACAAGATTTTAAGCAGCCTGTGCTGAAATGCTATTTGCACTTTATTGCTTTAATCTAAAAATGAATAAGGTCCTCTCCAGTTTTTCTTCCAAAATAAAAGTAATATTTATTTTTTGAACAGTACAAAGTAACTGGTACAGTCATCTAGCATTCCCACTCAATGTCTAAGTGCTAATAGAAAAGTGCACACCAACAGTATTTGACCATTAACATAATTAATATCTGATGGTTCAGCCATAGGCAGGAAAAATTAAACCGATCCAAAATTATTTCAAATTTTGTTCAAATTCAAACTGATCTTTCTGAATGCAAACGTGCAGTGACAAATGTCTAGCATTAGTTAGATAACACTCTGCCACTCAAACATGTAGTGTTCTTTTGGGCTTATTAAACACCACCTGAAGGCTTCACTCAAACTTGATTCCCTGGGCAAGAGGAAGATCCTTGCTGTAGTTTATTGTGCAGGTTGAACGCCTCATGTACTGCTTCCATGAGTCACTGCCAGACTCTCTTCCACCTCCCGTGTGTTTCTCTCCACCAAAGGCTCCTCCGATCTCAGCTCCACTTGTAGGAATATTAACATTCACGATGCCGCAGTCGGATCCTTTGGGCCCCAGCCAGCGGAAAACCCGACCCATATCTTTGGTGAAGATGCTGCTGGACAGGCCCTGCTTGACCTCGTTGTTCCAGGCAAATGCCTCCTCTTCTGTCTTGAACTTGAGGACGTACAGTATGGGGACAAAGGTTTCGGTATGGACAATGGGAGCGTCGTGAGCCAGCCCTGTGATGATGGTGGGCTCCACGTAGTTTCCAGGACGGTCCATCACTTTTCCTCCGCAGACCACAGTGCCACCCTGCTGCTTGGCCTGCTCAATAGCTGCCAGGTACTGATCCACGGCTTGTTTGGTGTGCAGAGGCCCGTAAAGGGTGGTGGGATCCCAGGGGTCTCCGATGCGGACTTGTTTGTAGGCCTTGGCGACCCTTTCAATCACTGTGTCGTGAACACTCTCGTGCAGCATCAGCCTCCTGGTGGTGGTGCAGCGCTGGCCAGCGGTTCCCACAGATGCAAAGACGGCGGAGGGCACCACAAGACTCAGGTCAGCATCCTCAAACACAATGATAGCGTTGTTTCCACCGAGCTCCAGCAGCTTCCGACCGAACCTGTCCTGCACCATCATGGCCACCATCTTGCCAACGTGGGTGCTGCCAGTGAACGACAGCAGATCCACCCGCTCATCCTTCGCCATGGCTGTGCCGATATCAGCGCCTCCGCAGGTCATGGAACAGATAGCACCGGGCAGGTTGTTGCGCTCCAGAACCTCAGCCACAATCTTGGAAACTGCAACACTTGTGAGAGGTGTGGTTGGAGCTCCTTTCCAGAGGCAGACGTTGCCGCAGGTCAGAGCGATGGCGTTGTTCCAGCCGTAGACAGCCACAGGGAAGTTAAAGGCAGTGATGATGCCGACAAGACCGACTGGGTTCCACTGTTCGATCAGGGCATGGCCTGGTCTCTCTGAAGGCAGCATGGGCCCGCCAATCATTCTAGACAGACCAACAGCATAGTCACAGACATCAACGTATTCCTGAACCTCTCCCACTCCCTCAACATAGATCTTGCCCATTTCTAGAGACACCAGGCTCCCCAGGACGTTAATCTTCTTTCTAAGTGCATCTCCAATCTGCCTCACAATCTCTCCTCTTTTGGGTGCTGGAATATCTGCCCACAGCTTCCAAGCCTCCCTCGTCTTCTGAACAGTTTCTTCATACTCCGCCATGGTTGCCTGGGTTACTCTGGCAATTGGCTCATTGTTGGCAGGGCAGTATGACGTGATGACCTCCCCGCTACCTCCCCAGCTCCCGTTATAAACGCCAGGGTTGTCCTCAGACAGGCCCAGCTCTTTCAGCCAGGAGTATTTGGGCTGGTTGATGAGGAGACCTGACATGGCTGCCGACTGCTGGTAGCAGATAGATGCAAATTTATTTCTCAAGAGGAGCCTACTGTGCCGGGCAAAGGTCAGTGTGAGGCAGTGCTGCATCTGTGCTGGAAGTAAACAAAGTTACAAATTTATTTCGCAAGTTACAAGTAAAAAGGTTTGAAGAACATTTCTAAATGATTGTTGACAGAACAATCTCACCACAACGTTCTGATGAGCATGCTCTGTCTAGGGCTGCAACTAACGATTATTTTCACAAATGATTAACCTTTTGATAATATTTTATCTATCTATCTATCTATCTATCTATCTATCTATCTATCTATCTATCTATATGGTTTAGTTGATAACATTTCAGTGAATGGTAAAAAATGCCCATCACAATTTCCTAGACCCCAAAAAGACATCAGTCTAAAAGTCAATAATATTCACAATTATATAAAAAAGCAGCAAATGCTTGCATTCGAAAAGCCTGATTTAGAGAATGTTTGGCACTTTCCCTAATTAATTACCTAATTCCACGGTTATCAAAATTATATCTTATTAATCTTATGTCCACTAACTAATCATTTACTTGGAATTTCAGCTCTAGTTCTGTCAACTGCTTCTTCAAAGTTCAAGAGTTAACTTTCAATTTCAAAATTAATAAATAACTTCAGAAAGTTGCAGGATACAGTGAAAATGTACTACAAGGAATGAGGCCAGTCAACAGGTGTTACTAACCTGAGACTGCTAGTATAAATATAGGTGCTTTTAGCTCCAACTTCTTCTCTATGAATGCAGAAATATCATAAAGGCCCTAAACAAGCAATTTGAAGAGATCACCTTGGGCTTTACTCCTTATTTACTGATATTTTTTAGACCAATAGTGAAAATGCATGATATTCTCATATTAAACTATATATTAAAAACATCTATAGCAGAAAGTCAATAAAACAGAAGCCACAAGTCAATATGTATTAAGACTGTGACTGTTTAAAAGTAGTATCTTTGGAGTTGTATGAGTTTCATTCGAAATAGTATTTATATGGGTTATATAATCATAGCTCTTCTCAGTATATGACCAGCAAGTTACTCAACCATATCCAACCTATGCGCCTGCGCAACTAACCCAACTTTGGACAACCACGAGGCTTTCGAAACTTTAACTTATTTATGACATACAAATAAGAGAGTTAACACCGACAATATCACCGAATGTAAACCAAAAGAATAATTTCAGGTTTGCATTTTTAAAGTCCCAAATTCCGTATGTCAGTGTTTCTACTTTTGCAGCATGAAGTGACATGGAGATCAGCGTCAATCTTGTTGAGTTTAAACGACCGTGACTCAAGGTCCTGCGGTGAACACTAACTAACAACACCGTGCTGTTATAAATCCGGCTCTTACACTATCTATACTTCACTTTTAATGGTTAAAAGTAAGCTAATGCAATTTATGTATCAGTTTTTCACTTACGTTGATATAAGGTGCGCAGGGCCACGTCCGCTACAGAGCATGGATGTACTTGCAGCTGAAACGGAAGTACTGTTACTGTGCTGCATTCTGATTGGACAGCCGCCTCGACGCAGTGTGGCGCCTGCTTGGATTGATCCATGCTAACAAATTCCCTTTGTTGTGATTAACCGTTCAGCGGTTGTGATTCTGCTGTAATAACTTATATTAAGGAAGTTGCTGTTGCGAAAACCTAGAGGATGAGTGGCGGAGTGTATGGAGGCGGTGAGTGGTTTCTTATGATTAAAATAAAACGAAAATGTTGTGCACGTTGTCCCGTTCTGTAGCTAGCTAGCTGGCTAGCTCTAGCCATCTTTATAGTTGGCTAGCTTTGCTAGCTGTGCTAACGTTAGCTTTGCTGTAGACTAAAGCTACATTCTTGCTAACATCTTTAATCATCATGCGTTCAAGAAAATGTGAATTTGTTAACATCTGAAGTGCATCGTCTTGTGGCTTGAGCTTAGTTATTTTATGCAGCAGCCATGTAACCCCGGGGTCGCCTAGCTAGCTAGCTAGCAAGGAAATGAATGAAAGTGGGCTTGTCGAAGTCATGAACACATCCAGTTCCGTTTGTGTAAGGGCACCGTTACACACAGCTTTCTTAGAATTGGAGATACATATTTCCACTGTGATTGAGCTCAAAGACTGAACGATATAACGTTATTTAGCTTTACGTTTGCCTTTCTGTTGACATTCACATATCTGAGAACGTCACAGATGTGTTTTTTTCCTAAGCTGAAAGAACTTCTTGTTGAAGTGGATCTGTTGTTCGGAGTAACGTTACTTTACTTAAACATGGCATTACGTTTGTTTAATTGTAATGATAACTATGCCATAGAATTAAAATGTACTTGAATGTTTGTATCTGTTTCATTCAACAACTATGTCCTTGTGTAAGCTTTAATTGCGTTATTACAATGTCATACCAATGTAACATACTGAGTTTATGTTGCTGAAACAGATCTGGCACATCCAGTAGAACAGCCTGTGTAGCGAATTGGTGAAAGTTGAAAGAAGAAATTTGTCTTTCAAGTAAAATTTTAAACTCTTTTTGAATTACAGTCCTTCCTCTCGGGTGGATAATCTTTTACAGTTTAAATCACATTAGTTGCATTTCTCTCATTTGCAGATGAGGTGGGAGCTTTGGTGTTCGACATTGGCTCATACACTGTAAGAGCTGGCTACGCAGGAGAAGACTGTCCCAAGGTAAGTGGATCACTCAAGTGACCTGATTTAACTATGTGTCTTTTCTTCCTCTGTACATCTTCATCTTCTCTCTGGGGGTTCGCCAATGTCAAGAAATGAGGGCTGTCACCCTGGAGACAGACGGCACAAATTGACTTCAGATCATTCTGGAGTGCTTGCTCCGTTTTGATTGATCTGTTCTTTAGTTGGAGATCTTGATTGTGTAAATATCAGTTTGATAAGAGAAGCTATTGTAATACAGTAATGCTATCAGACTGAAACTAATGATTATTTTGATATTTATTTATTAATTGATCAATCTTTTAGTTTATAAAATGTCAGAAACATATCACTAAAGTCTATCACAGGTTCCCAGAGCCCAAGCTGACGTATTCAAATGTCTTGTTTTTGTCAACCAGCAATTTTGCTTAAAATATCGACTAATAATTAGTTGATCACCAAAATAATCAATTCATTTCTGTCAGTAAATGTATTGATTAGTTGACTAATTGTTTTAGCTTTAATCGTTATATTTGTTTTGTCACAAGCTGCTGTAATAGTTTTTTCATGTTTTTGTGCCTGATTGAATAATGGGGACAGCCATTTTTGAAATTGGTCCAATGTTGAGCAAGAGCATGGCAGCTACGAAACGGGCTGCAATGTAATCCTTTGGGGCAATTACGTACCATCAATGTACGTCTACTAAAAGTGCTTGATTTTGCCACTGACAGGCACAGATTGCACATGTCTGACTACATTATGGGAAATAATGTTTTTCTTTAACTTTAGTTCTTATGCTTGAAATTGGTCAACCAGAGCATGTGAGTTTTGACCTGTATTGCATCCTGTTTTGGCTCGGCTCAGGCGGACTTCCCCACGGTGATAGGTGTGACCCTTGACCGAGAGGATGGCAGCACACCCATGGAGACGGATGGTGACAAGCCGAGCAAGCAGAGTGGCACCACCTACTTCATTGATACCAACCAGCTGAGGGTACCCAGGGAGAGCATGGAGGTCATGTCTCCGCTCAAGAATGGCATGAGTAAGTGTTGACTCGTGGTGTGTTATTTTTATATATATATATATATATATATATGTATATATATATATATATATATATATATATATATATATGTATATATATATATGTATATATATATATATATATATTAATAATATATATATATGTATATATATATATATATATATATATATATATATATATATATATATATATAATATATATATATATATATATATATATGTATATGTATATATATATATGTAGAAAAAAATAAAAATAGAAAAAGAGATAGAAGATAGATAGAGAGAAAGAGGAAATATACAACAGGACTGATAACAGCAAAATCCAAAAAAAACAACAATAAACAAACAAAACCGAGGCAGGATGACAACAAAAGGAAAACAATGAGACAAAACTGGACCACAGGCGACCCCTACAAAGTACAATACATGACCACAAACTAGAGATAAACACAAACACACAGAACGCAGTGAATACAAAGTTGAGGAGGACGCACACACAAGATGCATAACACACACATACACAACATCAAGCATAAAATAAAAATTATATATTAGTCCTGCTTGTCCTCACACACATGGAGAACGTGTGAATAACATGAATAAAAAGAAACAGTAAGAACCAATATACAACATTCTGCCTTCTTCCAATGAAAGTATGTGAACAGTGTATGAGCTAAATGAAAAGTGGATAGAGACTGAGCAATGATGTCATTCCTTTCCTATAGGAATTAAAGGCAAAGGAAAGCCTTAAAGTGTGAATGTAACATGCAACTATAGCAGGAAAGAAGGCAAATGCAAAGGAAATGAACAATGCATCATACATATAATGGAAGGAAGGTAGAATAAGGACAAAAAAGGGGATGGATAGATCCTAAGAGGAGTAATGGAAAATGTATAATCCTTCATTGATGCATGTTATCTTATCTATGAGTTATGTTGCCATCTGCTGGTTAAACTTGCATCTCAAGCTTCCGTTATTATGAGCAATTGTTGGGCAAGATTAATTTTCAGTGAGCCATCACGTTTGTTAATCTCTAAAAAATTCCTCTGTGTAAACGGCGCCTGATTGAAATCACTTTTCAGGACAAAACTAAATCATGTTGTAAAACAGCAACATAATGCTTTCGAATACGAAACTATTTGAGTCTGAGCTACAGTGAAACAAAAGAAGCAGAGTCATTTAAGAGATTGCTAATTCATTAAGGCCACGTTAAGTAATTTATCAAGTTCAGAGTGTGGTGTTGCTGTATTATACTGTATGTAAACATAGGGGAGATTTACTGTGTTCCTTGCCATGTGTTATGTGGATGTTTATATTGGATGTCACATGTCTGTGTGCCTATGTGTATGTATGATGTGTATAAGCTATTGGACACCTTAATTTCCTTCGGGATGAATAAAGTCTCTCTCTCTCTCTCTCTCTCTCTCTCTCTCTCTCTCTCTCTTTTTTTTTTTTTTTTTTTTTTTTTTTTTTTTTTTTTTTTTTCTCTCTCTCAGGCATCGTCAAATCGCCCCTGGCTGGAGACTTCATGAGCATGCAGTGTCGGGAGCTTTTTCAAGAGTTAAATGTTGAAATAATCCCCCCTTACATGATTGCATCAAAGGTAAAAAAGAAATCCTAAAATTTGACCCGTGAGATTTAACTTTACTTTTTATTGTGCGTTATGTGCCTACACAGTGTGTATTTGTCCTTGTTGTTATCTTCCTTCATACCAGACAGTGTCAACCACAGTGTTTATCATTACAGGATGGAGTGCGAGAGGGATCACCGGCCAGCTGGAAGAAAAAGGAGAAACTACCTCAGGTCACCCGCTCATGGCACAACTACATGTGCAATGTAAGCAGCAAACTCTTAGACTACTCTACATGTGTTGAATCCTTGCAGTAATAAATATTTGTTAATATTAATAAATGGTTATGTGTTTTGTTGAATTTGTGAAAACTTGTTTTTTCTTAATGTCTGCAGTGTGTGATCCAGGACTTCCAAGCATCTGTGCTGCAGGTGTCAGACTCGCCATATGATGAACAGTAAGAGCATTATTTGCAACTTTAACCCTCAGCTTCTATGGAGGTTTGCATGCTAAAAGTAAATCTCTTCTGAAACGTTAAAATGAGAGTTTCCTCCTACAGTAACGCCCCCATCTCTTTCACCAGGGTTGCCGCACAGATGCCCACAGTGCACTATGAGCTGCCTAACGGCTACAACTGTGACTTTGGGGCTGAAAGGCTGAAGATCCCAGAGGGGCTGTTTGATCCCTCTAATGCCAAGGTGTGTGCTATTAATGTAGAGGTAACAGGGCAGCCAAAGTAGCTAAACCTACTGCTCTAAATAAGGAAATCTCTGTCATGAAAAGTTGTTTAAAGTATTGCTTTTTATGCATTATGAATATGTTTGGAGAAAATGTATTTTCGTGTTTGTTGTTGTGATCACTTCAGGGACTGTCTGGAAACACCATGTTGGGAGTTGGCCACGTGGTGACGACCAGCGTTGGAATGTGTGACATTGACATCCGTCCGGTAATTATCAACATGTTTAAAACATGGGTTACACATTTGTTTGTTTTGTCTGAAATATTTTTCCTATTCTTTGAGGCACTTCAGTTTTAACTTCTATCCATTTAAATGAGGTTCCAATTAATTAATTTCAAATGACTGAATGGGTAAAGATATCTTGCTTAAACCTTTTGTTGTTGATGCTAAATTTCACCAGGAATGTAGGTAAATCATAAAAGGTGAGTTTTAGGCCAACCTGCAGCTTCAATTAAAATGCTACAAACAGTCCTTTGCATTCTCATGTATTGGTTCTGTCCAGGAATCCTAATGGTAATAAATGCATTCATTGTCTTCAGCGTTGCTTTAAAAACAGAAACTCTAATTTACTAAACCATTTGACTTTGTGCCTCAGGGTCTGTATGGCAGTGTGGTGGTGACTGGAGGAAACACACTCATTCAGGGCTTCACAGACCGACTAAACCGAGAACTCTCCCAGAAAACCCCTCCGGTGAGCGAATGCCACCATTTCCTCACACATCCTGACGAACACTTATTATCTTAGGCTGTAGTTAATGATAGACTGCAGCTAAATTTGATTACAATTCACAACACAAGTATTGATTTATGCACAATTTCTTTTAAATACGTCACTAAACACTACTCTCTTTCCTGCCAGAGTTGTAATGTTTGTCTGTGATTTGCAGAGCATGAGGCTGAAGCTGATAGCCAACAACACTACAGTGGAGCGCCGGTTCAGTGCCTGGATAGGAGGCTCCATCCTGGCGTCACTCGTAAGGACACACAGCAGTTAAAACCGTGTCATTAGAATAGATCAACAACAGGTCTTTAATCTTTATCACAGTAGTTTCTTGAGGGGAAAGGTGTCCCTCACACGCTGATGGGATTTAAAGCAAAACCTCCAGAGCTGTTGACTTTGCTCTTGAACCATCATGCTACCACGAGCGAACGGCTTTTCATAATAGGAGCAAAAGGTGTCTGCAGAGGAGCCCCCATGGCAATCATATCCAAAGAGTTCAAGAAAGAGATTCTATTTTATCTGTGATATACAGTAATACATAGATGGACTCGTCAACAGCTTTTTTTGTAGTTAAAAAATAAAGTTTTATTTTTTTTGTTTAAACTTGATAATAGTGGTGGCAAAATGCATAACTGTATTCACACATCCACTTTGCTTTACAGCTTTGTCTTTTAGTTACAGTATGTGTGTATTCCTGCCTCTCCTAATTTATTCAAACTAAACCTGTTTTGTGTGTCTGGCAGGGAACCTTCCAGCAGATGTGGATCTCCAAACAGGAGTACGAAGAAGGAGGAAAGCAGTGTGTAGACAGGAAGTGCCCTTGATTTGACACCCAACCCCACCCTGTCCATCACCCTCTTTGCCACAAGCTCAACATCATGAGACGCACCTCTGACCCTGGACTCAGGAACACCCACGGATGATTTTTTTTTTTAATAATTGAGTTTCTCTGGGATTTGTGAAGATAAGACAAACCTATACAAAGTAAACTGTTACTATGATGAAATGGGGTTTAAGTTCCTTTGTTTATGTCATTAGTCAGTCTGTTGCCTTATCTTTAGATTGTTGGGAGTTTTGTGGAAACCTTGCATCTTCAAAAAAGTTTTTCTGGAATCCACAAAAGCTTGATCCTATTGTATTTTCTTGGTCCCCCCACTTTAGAAATAGTCTGACATGTCCTGAGGATCATAAAATACCAGCGTGTTGGTCCTAAATGAAGTTTTTGAGCACAATGTGGAAAAACAATTTGTTCTGCAAGGTTTCTGCAGAATATAACGTGCATTTGGAGGAACAACCTCAGTATGAAGGTGAATAATGTCTTCAGTTCATAAGCCTTTTTGTGTAGTAAGCAAGGTAATCAGAGGCAAAGGACAGTCAGTTCTCACCTCTGCTTTTTGGTGTCAAATCAAATAAATCTGTATTTAATTTTCACTTTGCTTGTCATTAGCTACATATGGTCTTTTAAAAAAAAATAAAGTCTGTTTTTGTTAAATGAAGTGTGTGATGAAAGTATAATGGCTGACTTTATTTTTATTCTGAGGGTTTTTTGTAAAATTGCTAATATGACCAACGTGGTTGTTTGACAAGAAACAGCAAGTTCACATTTTCGTAACCGTTTCAAATGACTGGAAAGTTGCAGTTACACATTCAAACTAAATTATCATCTTGCGGACTAGTACAATATGATACATGGTGTGTTTTAATATAAGGTATAAAAACTGACAAATTTCAGGGTGATGTAGCATAATTTATCTTGTAGGTTCCAATAACAGGTGGACAAATGCACTCATACTTGACATAGGACAACCGTTTATGACCTTCAGTTATTGACATGAGCAGATTCAGACTTGAGTATTCACATTAACTCAGCAGACAAATAAATGCAGAGAAGGCCTTGTTTCTGGACACGTGTCAGGCTCACAGCTGTCAAAAACTCCTATATTGCAAAATGTGCGCTTGAAATTTCACGATGCGGAAACTTTCACATGAGGAAACTTCTCCTTGAGTATGGACTGAGTTTTCTTATCTAATGTGGCTTTCCTGGCCTTCTCTCGAAGATGTTGCTCTATACGCAGTCTGCAAGACAGAAAAATATGAAATCAATAGAATTTTTTTTTTTTAAGGGAACAAAAACAAACATTTTACATCTACTAAAACATTTTACACTATAAAAAAGGGCAACAATATTGCATGTCTGCCATATCTTACCTTATGTGTGGTTGGACAAACTTGGGTGTGAAAAACCTCTTTCGCTTGTACCTTCTGTTCATGTGCCAAGGAATAGCATATTCTTTGAATCGATACCTGAGGGAAAGAAAACAAGTGTGCATAAGTAATGCCACTTACCACCTTTAATTTTCTAAAGCCTGGCCCTTAGAGGGAACTGCAATCAGCTAACAGACCACCTGCATAAAGTCTAAATCAGCTTATTTTTTGGGGCATTTTTAGGCCTTTATTTTCACAGGACAGATCAAGACATGAAAGGAGAGAGAGGGGGAATAACGTGCAGGAAGGGCCGCAGGTCGGAGTCGAACCCCAGGCCGCTGCGTTGAGGAGTAAGCCTCTATATATGTGCGCCTGCTCTACCAACTGAGCTAACCCGGCCACCTAAATCTGCTTTGCCTGAACTTAAATAAATTCTGTTGAAATCAGGACATGCTTTGAATAGAATAGTGTGTATTCTTGAACTCTGAAAAGAAATGCAATACATTTTCCTTCCTCATAAAACATTGCAAAGCCGCTTTTTTAAAGAATTTTAATTTCAGAATTGTTAACATTACATGGTTCTTCAATGGTGCATTGCAGCATATCTTGGTGTTTTACTGCCACAAATCAGTGGAATTGAAACATGCATGTGTGTAAATGAGATAAACAAAATGGGGGACGCAAACATAGAAAAACAGCTTCATAGCACTCCACAGGAAACCTAAAAAAAAAAGTTAATTAAGAGTGCTGCACTTTCCCATGCGTTTGTGTGATGTAATGCATACGGAGAATCTGCCCTCACCAGTAGACGTATCCAAATATGTTCCTCCTCCAGGCTCCTGGTCTGGCTTTCTCCTGTCCTGTCTGCAGCAGTCGCAGAGCAGTCTCTCTCTCCTTCACCACAGTCTCCAGTCTGATCATCGACCGCTCAACCTGGGAGGAAGGAGACAGCAATATTTATCTTAAATTATTATTAATCACTACTTAAACACAAACACCACCCACAGTCCTGCAAGTACAAACCCTGCATCCCAACAAGCTCAGTCAAAGGCTTAGCCAAAGGTGAGCTGTCACATGTAATTCCATATCATCTATTTCTACATAAACGGTGGAGATATCACTTGAGGATCAAACCAACCTTCTTTGATCTTTCTGGACTCGGCATCTGAACCCTTTGCCTTCTTGCTTCCTGCTCAAGTGTGAGCAGCAAGTTCTTTTCTTTCAACAGCACATACCTGAGATAGAACAAGAGCGTTACAGACCGCTGATCAATGTTCATACACTGTGATGCACCAGTGTGACCTCAACAGTGCTTACCAGAGTTTGTGTAAATCTTCATTGCTCTTTGTTCTCAGTTGTTTGGCAGTCCATGGTGCACCTAGAACATTTTCAAACAAATTTCTATTATTAAAAGATACAAGCAGGCTTGGCAGCCATAGTGGAGGAATAAACTCCCTGAAGTGTTTTACCTGACTTCACATTGGTCTCTCCCCAGTTTTCAGGGAGGTCAAAGAATTCTTCCAGCCCTCTCCTGTTGATGGTTGTGTGCAGGGCTCGACACTGTCCCACAGAGCTGACGGGACTGTACCCAGACAGGGCAGCGAGTGGAGACTTTTCCCTGGGTGGGTGCAAAATAAATTCACATAAAATGTAAAAGGGATAATCAACCTCACATTAGAATGTGTATTCCATTTCTTAAGATTGCACTTCTTAGTTTGAATGGTAACAAGTCTTCAGAGAGCTGCAGAGAGGCACTTGCAAATCCTAATCCTACATTTAAGAGTTAACGTAAAACGTTATGTGTTAACGTTAGTCAAAAACAAGCCTTTAACTAAATCCATCCACTAGATCCATGACTCTACGCGTCTGCAGGTGGCATCATACACATACGACTTGAAGATGTCCATCTTAATATATTGAGGCTTGTATTTACTGTATTTTATTAGCTAGATAATGACTCCTTTACAGAATCCACACAAACTGTCAATGATGGGAGCAGAGCTTAGCTATGAGCACGTTGACTTTAACGTCGCTCGTATAGGTCATGTTTTGCACACTGCAACTGCGTCTTACCTGTAAAGAAGAGGCTGGTATTTGATCAAAGTAGTAGAACAGTGCTGAGTATTTATCGATGACGATATCCTAATGACATTTTGAAACTGCTTGCAAAGAGTCAAAACGCGTCCTACGGAGGAGGACGCCGCCATCTTTATCGTAGGCGAGTACTTTTTTCTAAGGATGGGGGAAATATGTCACGACCTACTCTGCCTCTGGTTGTCTCTGATTGGCTTACCCTGACAGTCTTAACCAATCCCACTCATCTTTTCTAAACCGAACCAACCAGAACAGACAAGTACTAGCTAATCAAAGGGAGAGCTTAGTCAATGAGGGAGAGTAGGGCGGGTCCTGTCGCATGCTCTGTAGTCCTTCCCACATTACCCATCATGCATTCTTCTATATTAAATGTTTTGTTTTTATTGTTTTACTTTTTCAGTTATTAATATATATTTATGTTACCACGTTTATATACTGTGCCTACATGTACTATTGTGATGGATAAAAATCAACGAATCTGCCATATGATCTGCCCCTATGATCTGCCCTCGTTAAAGATGGCGGTTTCCGCCTCACTCTTTCATCAACGAATCAGAGCTCTTGTTGTTTAAACGCCATCCCTCAGAAGACATGGTGGGCATGAGTGTTCTCAGATCTGCTGCTGCTTTTGCAGCCAGACTGAGTCCTCTTAAATCTGGAAATAATGCTGCAAATGTACTCACTCGAGCGATCCAACGGACAGATAAAGGTAAGAGACATCCTGGCCTTTGAAGAGTGAGAAGTTTGACCCTAAAGGTGGCCGTCTCTTCTTATGACCTTGCGCCGGGACTTGTTAGCTTGCTAATATTAGCTAGCTGGTAACGTTTGTCCTGCTGTCAACAAAAAGTTCAAAGTAGGTTAGTTACGTTACTTCAGTAATTAACGTATCAGACAACTGCTCTACTTTATTTGTCAGCTAATAACCTTTTAAATTGCCGTTCTTTTCAATAGAGCAAGTAGTATTTGTATTGTAAAAGTTGAATTATAGCTAGCGGTTGAATGACAATCATCTCACCATTAACGTTATAATCACGTCAAAATTCTCATACAAAATGGTGTGGTTAACAATGTCGAAATGAATTATACACCTTATGTTACCAACTTCTGTAATAACTCGAGAGCTTAAATACCAGAGAAATATGTGTAGGCTACTTGTAATTTGTAGACACTATTACACTATAAAAAACATTTGACTCAGTGGGATGCACATTGAACATTTTTCCACACAATTTTATAAATGTCATTGACAAGATGAAACTGTGATAATGATCATAATAGTGATTTTGTTCATAGTGCCCACACCTGATTTATTAAAAAGAAGACCCATATTAGGAATGGTATCAGTATTGTGGATATAATGAGGCACTTATTGTTCACTTTATTAAGATACTACAGACAGCATAATAAGTTCATTCCATTATCACAATAACCAAAATCCCAGTCGGTCTAGTCTTATATGTTGATATCAGTACTGTGTCAATTAAGCACCCACCTTTTAATTGTGAAATACATGGTCACAGCAGTGTCCCCTGCCTTGCCTTGCAGTGGCCGTTCGTTGGGGTCATGGAAAGAAAATGTTTGTCATCAAACCCACTGACTTCTATGACAGGAGATTTCTGCGCTTATTGGTGAGTACCATAACACCATCTAATTAATTTCCTGTGATCATGAAAAACTAAAGTGTGCTGCAGTTACACCACAGGTCAAAAGTTTGCGGTCACTTAAAAATTTCCATTACAGACAGAATACCAGCTGAGATCAGTTGCATTGGCAGCAGTTGTCGGATTACATTGTGTGTTTACATAATTGCAAAAGGGTTCTCGACTGTTGTAGAAAGAAGTGGCTGATCTTTAATGCAATATCTACATTGCCCATTATCAGCAACCATTCATCCAATGTTCCGAAGGCACATTCTGTTTACTAATCTGATATCATTTTAAAAGGCTAACTGAGAAAACATTGGGGAACCCTTTTGCAATTATGTAAGCACATAATGTAATCTGAAAACTGCTGCCCTGGTTAAAAAAAAAACAATGCAACTGATCTCAGCTGTTATTCTGTCTATATGGAGTGGAATGGACATTTCTAAGTGACCCCAAACTTTTGACCGGTAGTGTAGTAGATGAGATTGATGCCAGCATCAGTAAGTCTTCATAAACATCTGTGTGTCGATAGCCCTGGTGTACCTGCTCACTCTTTTACAGTTTTGACAAGGATAATAAAAGCCTTTTTAATGTAATTTTACTCAACATCAGCCCCTCAAAAGTCTTTAAAGTTGTATTCCTGAAGGTAGTTGCATCATTGTTCAAAACTACTGGAATTTACTTTTTGAATCACCTAATAAATAACATGCCAATATCGCCCCTATTTGAGATCATGTTTGCACATGCTCATGTCATATTTGTATTTCACAAATGCAGATGCACTGATCCAGAATGACTTACATTTATTTCAGCAATATAATAAGCTTCCACGCTTTGATTACTAACTTGACATGGAGCCAATAGGGAGCCATGCAGGCATCCAACCCAAAGTGTCCAAAATTTCCGGTCTAAAAATGTCTTCTGATCTTGTGGTTTCTACGCTATAGAGGTTCAATGTAATGAAATTAAAGCCATGCATAAAATGCCAACTGTTTTTGCCTCAGCGTAATTATTCCTGACATGTTGGCTTGGTTGGAGCTCCAGTCGTAATCACCCCAACATTACAATTTTCAGTATGTCATTTTGTTTTCTCATTTCTTTTTCACAGCAATATTACATCCTCCTGACTGGCATTCCTATGGCTGTCATTGTCACATGTGTGAATGTCTTTGCCGGTAAGTAAGGATATGTCTTTTTATACGTTTTTTTGTGTTTTATTTAAGATCAGTTGATACTAATTTGTCATTTAAACATGTGATTTGATGAGTAAATCAAAAGAAGTTACATGTTACTTTGAATTGAACTTGAGTGTGACTGTGTTGTGAAGGTGAGGCAGAGCTGGCTGAAGCTCCTGAGGACTACGAACCTGAGCACTGGGAGTACTACAAGGTACGCAGCTACTGTAGCATCTTATCTCATTAGAGGTTGGGTCACTGATCTGAACCCTGGTTCAGGAATGGGTGGGCTTAAGCATGCATTAAATTTGGAATTGGGCATCATAGTACATGTAGAGCTGGGCGATATGGAGAAAATCAAATATCACGATATTTTTGACCAAATACCTCGATATCGATACCGCAACGATATTGTAGTGTTGACTATTGGTGCTTTCACAAAATATTTACACAATGAGATTTTTATAAATAATCATCAGTAATGTGGATATAATGACTAAGTGGGTAAAGTCAAATAATAAAACAGTTACAACAGTCTGGTAAGTTCTGAAAATTACATCACTTTACTGTAATGCAGCCTTTAAAACCAGGAAAATACAACACTTATGCCATATTACGATATCTAGTCTCATATCACGATATCGATATATTGCCCAGCTCTATATATTGCCCAGCCCTAAGTACATGCATACCATAATCACGCTTGCCATCATGAAGCCTTTGCTGCAGTACCAATCTTTAAAGCAGCCCTGTTTGCCTCCAGTGAAAGTTTTGAGTGTTGTGTCTGCAATATTCCCACCACAGATTTTGTAAGAGCAGAGTTCTATAATTACAGATATTTCATAAAGGAGCCTCTGTACAGTTATCCTTTCATTCATGTTGTAAAATTTTGAAAAATATAAGAGGATAAAATCTAATATAGTTACAGTAATTGTTAAATTACTTGATTACTTAATTAACTGAAATGTCAGTGATTGTTTATTGGGATCAAATACATTTGCAGTCATTGGAAATACTCCTGTCTTGTGTGTCATGGCAGCACCCCATCACCAGGTGGATTGCACGGAATTTCTATGATTCCCCAGTAAAGGACTATGAAAAGATGATGGCTGCAATCCAAATAGAGAAAGAAAAGGCAGACATGAGGTGAGTTTTAGTACCAGTGTTTTATAGCTTCTCCTGTCATGTGTGAAGGCCAGAGAGCAGCTTTGATACAGGGGCATAAAGACATTTCTAACTGTCCTTAAACATCTCTTGGTGACAGAAATAAACAGTCTCAGAAATAATTCTTAATGTATCTTGCCAAACTGAAATTGTTTGTTACACACTAAACATGGACTAAATATAAATATTTGATTTAAAGGTCCCATGACATGGTGCTCTTTGGATGCTTTTATATAGACCTTAGTGGTCCCCTAATACTGTATCTGAAGTCTCTTTCCCGAAATTCAGCCTTGGTGCAGAATTACAGCCACTAGAGCCAGTCCCACAATGAGCTTTCCTTAGTATGGGCCATTTCTGTGTCTGTAGTTATTGAGGAGGAGAGAGGGAGGCGTGGGGGGGGGGTGGCCTTGACCAACTGCCACTTTGCTCGTTTGAAAGCCATGATGTCTCTCTCTCATGGGTGGAGTCTAGTTTAATCACACGAGGATGTTAATGAGATTCAGCGTACAAGTATAAAGGAAGGTTAGATTTTTCTCAAGAAATACGCGTCATGATTTTTCTTTTCTCTTGGCTTTGTGAAACGTGAATGAAGGTGTTGTAGCACTATTCTGGGATTCACAACTTGCTCATGTTTTCCATTTCTGAAGCATGATTTCATTAATTTAATGCCCGTTTGTCGTCAACAGACTGACACAGCTGGAGGTGCGTCGACAGATGAGGACGAAGGGGGATGGCCCCTGGTTCCAGGTGGGGACCCTCAACAAGGAGCTAATTGACTACAGCCCCAAGGCAACACCTGACAATTAATCCAGACGTGTCTGCCATCAGTACATCATGCCGATCAATCTTACTGTTTGTACATTTTTTCCCTTCTTGCGTAAATAAAGTATCTATATGTACTCTATTTTTCTTCTCCAGTGTTTTTATTGGCGTCATGGTGCAAAAATGTTTTTACAATAATTTAAATCTTTGTGAATTAGGTTACATTACTGGGCAGAGGTAGGTAAGATATTTCTGTGTGAAGTATGAATATTGTCTCTGTGTGCCTGGATGCTTCTGTGTCCTCTCACAGTTCATCAATATGCAGGACGCTGCATATGTGCAGGTAAAATCTCCACTTCTGCCACACTGCAAAGAATAACCAGGTACAGATGATGGATCTGTTCCATTGTCCACAAAGTACAGAAACAATTTGAGTTTCTTTTTGAGTTCTTTTTAATCATTTTTTTTTTTACATTTGTCTGTATCTGACTGGAGTACAAATTGAGATATAGCCTTTTGATAGTGTGCTGTATTTGCTTCATAAGAAACAGATCATGCTTGTTCATCTCATCCACAAGGAGGTTGGCAGGCGACAAATTAGGACATTGGGATACAATTTAAGCAAATCAATTGCTTCCTTGCTTCATTGATTAATTTTTAACTAGAGCGTCCACCTGGTGGCAGAGCTGTGCAGACAAGGTGTTTGATGGACAAAGGGCCTTCAATTATAAGATGCACGAAATAACTTTTTCTTTTTTTTTTAACATGTGACTTCCACCATTTATTTATTATAAACGCAAAATGTTACAGAGAAATAAAATTAGCTTTTTAAAAATGGTTTACAATTTTAACAACAAAAGCTACTATAGATTAACACGTGGATGGAGTCTTGTAGGATACTGCAAGCAGCAGCTATTAAAATCAAAGTGCACCTCATATAGTCCTGCTTTTCCTTGATCCTGGAGGGGGAAGCATGCTCTAGTAAGTGCATGGGAGTAAGTGTGGGTGGCTTTATGAATCACGCTCAGAGGTGGGAGGGGCCCTTCTGGTAAAAACATCCCCAAGCAGAAGGCGTCATCACAGTCAACAGTAGCGATGTCATTTCTGCGCAGGTCAAAGCTTTTTAGCAAAAAAAGAAAACAGCCAAAAGACCAACATTAGCCTTCATGCTCTTCGCTTTGCCGCATGTGTTGCAACCAGCCTCCACCCCTTTTATTTTTATGTTTTTCAGCGTCACATCCCCCTGGCCGGAGGAATGTAGAGACAGAGTGTTTTAAAAATAGCATCCTCCTCTGACAGCGCTGCTCCGCTGGCTCCGCAGCACTGTGGTGCGAGAAGCAGGAATGCGAAGATGGCTGCAGACCTCGGAGAGCTGCTGGTCCCATACATGCCCACCATCAGAGTCCCCAAAACAGGAGACAGGGTTTTCAAGAGCGAGTGCGCCTTTTCCTTCGACTCTCCAGTAAGTGTCCACACTGGCTTCATACCCAGACGTGAGAGCGTTGTTTGGGGTGGGGGGGGAGACTGACAGTCTCGTTTGGCTTGGCTTGGCTTAACACCACACGTGATTCTGCTGTAATGTGCGTTATGTGTCGCCATGGCCACCTTTCTCCGTGAACTTGAGAGAAAATAAAATAAATAATTCAACGTTGTTTACATCTCAGGAGAGAGAGAGAGAGATGGAGATGGAGATGGAGGGGGTTCCCTTTGTACAGGGAGAGGTAGACGGTGCAGTTCAGGCCACATTACCGCTTCAACCAATAAACACTCTTGCTAACACACCTGCCTCGAGCTTTGAATTAATTTCAAGGTGTAGCTAGCTAGCTAGCTGCGGTGTGTGAGAGGGAGTTTACAGCCACCTTTTAAAGTGCATCTTAGCTGGAAGTTTGTAGTATTAATATCATTTTTTTAATCATATGCTCACTTTATAGTGATATGTTGTAACCCTAATCGTGTTGTTTAGCCTTTGATAGTATAACAATCAATTTGTGGTGTGATGTACAGTTAAAAGTCACTTCTGTGTTCAGTAGTGCGTTTACAATGACTAATCCAAAATTCATGCTAACCCTGCTAGTGTTGTGATACTGCTAGCACGTTTATGTAGACACTAATGAGTCTGTAGGGGCCTTTTACAGTAATTTTGTTATGTTATTGTGTCACTAGAGAGTTCATAGAAAATCTCATGAGCTATATTTTTGACGCATATTGTCATTTAATTAGTCATTTTCGTTTTCAATACTTTTTTAAATGTCAGAATCTACAGTTGTGATGCAGAGTTCAACCTTTCCTATACTTGTAAAGACTTGATAGAAAGTCTGAGTTTTTGGCTCTTAACACATTCTGCATACATACAATACAAAAATTACTTTCTTGACTGAAACTGTATTTAAAGGTGACTCAGCTGTCTGGAGTTCGTCATGTTGGCCTGAGGACTGGTTTATTTTTATCCTTGGACTGTTGAAGCTCATATGACACTTTGGGCCACTTAAAGGTTTATCACAGGGGTTTGTTAGGCCCGCACTGATTGCAGATTTAGGTTAGTTTTGAAGCGGTATTCTTGATGTATTTTGTCTTTCTAACAGTCCACGTGTGAAAGTGCAGGAGGTTGTTTCTGTCAGAAGAAATTAGATCCCCTGAAGGAGGTCCTATTGTATTTATCCTGCATTTTAAAACACTTTAAATGTGAGCCATTGGTCACATGCATCATACCTTTGTATCCTGCAACAAGTTTCAGATACAGTAGTCAATCCAAGATGTGACATGTGTGGGCCTCAGTCCACTGGTACTCACCAGCTGTCTTATAAGGAATAAGGTTACTGTGTTTTTAAACCTGCAGGTCCTCAGTGCCCTGAAAGCAAAGAGGTAGCCTACTACTTTGTCAATGAAATTGTGTGTAACAGGATGCACATAGTCTTTAGTTGAAACAACAGTAGCAGCAACACTGATGTATCAAATTGCTTGTATAAAACAAATTATCAAAGATTAATCCCATTTTTTTTTTTTTTTTAGACATTCTTTGACTAAAAGAGTGTGTGTAAGGTGAATGCGATTCTGTGGATTTTACAGTAAAAAAAACAGGCTTCTCAGCAGCAGCCATTTTCTTGATTAAAGTAAAAAAAAATGTTCTGTGCAAGAGTGCTCGAACACATTTTAGGCTATTTGACAAAATGCAAGAAAATGCTTGCAGTATCATCGACACATCTCTCTTGCTTGCATTTCCACTGTGCATGTTTTTGTGCCAGGGAGTGTGGCCAAAGTACAGTGCATCACAATGAAAATGTAGCTTTGATGTTTTTGTCACGACGGCTTCTACTGAAATGATTATTCTCATCTTATTGTCACTGTGAAATACCTTTTTTAATAAAGCTAAGATACCGCCTTGCCTCTGTGTGTCAGATTAGAAAAGGCATTATAAGAAGGAAGATTTGTGTGAGGTTATACAGTGTGTGTGTGTATATATATATAACACTGCCTCCGCTACTATGCAATATTAAAATAGAAGACAACAATTCTATGGTATTTTTCAATCTGTTAAACGTGTTGTTGTGTTGATGGTTCTTCACCTTGTGCTGCTGTTCGTTGTTACCGTTTGTTTTGGTCTGCAGGAGTCAGAGGGAGGCCTGTATGTGTGTATGAACACATTCCTGGGCTTTGGACGGGAACATGTGGAGAGACATTATCGCAAAACAGGACAGAGCGTTTACATGCACCTCAAACGACATGTCAAAGAGGTACGTTTTACACCTGCCCTGTATTTTGTGGTGGGTACTGATTTTTAACATCAGCAGTAGTAGTAAGAATGAGAATTTTGCAATCAATAAAACAGTAATACACAAAAGGCAACGAGAGACATTATCTATTTTAGTAAGCCTATGTAAAATCAATTTCTTTCACACAACTTATTAATGTAGTTTGAGAGTTTCATGTGAGAACATGTGGAAAAGTAGCACGGTGGAATTGAAAAATTGGTAACCCTTTATCCTACATTTATAAGCAGTATATATACATTTAATACACGGTTTATTACACACTACAATGTTTCTTAATGTATTTGTACACAAGTATAACTCATCTTGTGTGCACCCACAAGTGGAGGCTGGTGTATAAACAGATAATGAATAATAATAATATAACACGGTTTTAAAAATATCAAACATGTCTTCATAAAAGTTATATTTGTTGACAAATACTGTACATTAATAATAAGCACTTAAAATGTCCTTAAAGCTGCAAATAACTACATTATGGTGTGTTATAAAGTATTTACTACATGTTTGTGTACTGCTTATATATATATATATAAATAAATAAATAAATAAAAAAATAAATAGGGGAACTTAAAGTGTTAGCCATTCTTTATTTAAAGAAGCACTTGTGCATTTTACTATTATGCCACTTGTGGAATGTGTATTATTCAGTTAGTAGATCATGTTATTAATGCCATCAGGATTACAAGTTAAATTCACACTGTGGTAACTGATGCTGCAGAAGTATGCAGTACTGAAAGTAGCTTTTGATAAAAAGGTACGCTGAGTGACCCAGATTGCTGATATTATAATGCAGATACTTTGAACACCAGTTATTAAATGATATTGTGTGGTCTGCATATTATTGGAGCTGGAGTGCTTGGTCATTGACATTCAATTGAAAAAAGATGAAAATTAAAATTATTTTAACTTTTTCGTTGGACCTGACTCACCTTCAGGCTGAGGCCTGTCTGGGTGTTTTTGGCTGACACTTGATATTTTTTCGTCTTTCTATACTCCCCATATCACAACCATAACCTTTCACGCTGTTCTGTTTGTAGCTATATGTAAAACTTAATTTTACGGTTCCCTCTTTTTCTTTTAATATCCTCTAATGTTTCCCAGAAAGAACCTGGTAATTTGGGGCCAATTATTGGAAAGAAAAGTGGTGTTCTTCCAATTAATATAAATAACATTCATGTTTTTTCTGTTATTTTGTCCATCCCTGTGTGCACTGCACTTGTGCTTTTTCTATGTGTTTAAAAAAAAAAAACCAAACAAGCCCCTTTTTTAAAAAGTTGATGTTGAACAACACAAGGCCTTAGCTGCTGCCATGTTTTCTCACTGGCTCTAATTGCCCTCAGATAAGCTCTGCTTTGTAAAGAGCTGCTATTTCCATGCCTGGATCTGGTCTGAAACAGCTGCTCATATTCTGCTGGCTCCTGTGTCTGCTGTTTTTTCCCCCCATGAGTCCACTTGGTCTCGAGTGTGTCAGCATTCTCTGTCTTTCTGTCTGTCTGCCACTGTGTCCTCCTCCCTGCTGAGTGAACTGGAAGCGGTCACCTGATGGGATAAATAGGAAACCAGTCTGTGGCACTGGGTTGATTTGCTGCCAGCCAGTAATTTGGCAGATTCACGTTTTGGTGGATTCACTGACAAAGAGTTTGTTTGTTTGTTGATTGATTCATGTATCAAGACAGAAAATGTTGTTGGTAGACTGAAAAAGTTTATCAGTCTGTTAATGATAAATTATTTTAGTTTTCTACCACTCTGGACCGAGAGAAAAGAGGAAAATGATGACACGCTCTTCGCTCTATAGGCAAAGAGAGGCCCAAACACATGACGTGTGACATAACATAAATGGTATCTGTCCAAATCTATAAATTGTCTTTGTAAAAACCAGGCAACAGAATCAGTTTAATTTATCTTTCTTTAATTTTGACCATGCCATGGAGGGGGTTTTCCCCTCGCCTTGTAACCTGACCTGGCAGCTGGAACATCCAGCATCTATTTCTAACAAAATGACAACCATCTGGACCTTCTGTCACAGCAGAGCATAAAAGCTTTTTCCAGCATTTTACAAAGAGAATCATCAAAGGTGTTAAAATATGCCTTTAATTGGATGAGGGTTCTCTGATCCAATTTAATCTCTTCCCTCCTGCTTCCCACAGAAAGCCACAGGAGCTGCAGGAGGCGCCATCCCCAGACGAAGAAATGGAAAAGTGTTTCTAGGTAAGTCAGAGGCCGTGATGGAAGACGTACTCAGATCCTTTACTTTGGTAAAAGTATCAATAAAAAAAAAAAAAAAAAGAAGCTCAATTACAAGTGAAAATCATGCATTCAAAATGTTACTTAAAGTTACAATCTCCAAGATCTCCGTTTCTTTCTCTTTGGTGGCGCCTATGGCGATAAGCGGTAATTGCAGGTGTGTTTTTGGGTCTCACTTCTTAGAGATCCAAACGGTGAGATCAGATAAATGTAGTGAAGTAAAAATATAAGTTTATTTGATATAGTACCTTTTATAGACAAAGTCACAAAGTGCTTCACATGATAAACATTTGTTAAAATACAGTAGGATCCAAACAGAAAATAAGCAATCAAAAATAAATAAAATACCAATGAAGGTAAAAGACTAAAAACCCATACTCAGTCAGTATCCACCACTGGTCAGAGGCTGGACTAATCCTGGTGTTTTATTATTAAGTATTTGATTTGTGTGGTCAGAAACAGCTCTCTCCGCTAAGAGAACCCCTCCGTTACAAGTTGGTGTTATTGTTTGTTACACTGTGGTGACCCGCCAGCTGCCCCCCGCCTCCCCCCAGCTGCCCTTTACCCAAAGCGTCAGATGTTTCCCATGATCAGACTCCTCCTCCTCCGTTCTCCACCATTCTCCTTCTTCTGCACCTCCTGTACTCCAAATATAGCCCATATATTTGTATATGTGGTTGGTAACTGTTCTAAATCAAAGCCTGCTCTACTCCCCTCTTCCTCCTCGGTGTGGGGAGGGGGTGTTGGTTGTTGGCCTCTCAGCTGCCACCACCTGTCAACCTCCTTGACACACTTCCACAGCAGCTATGACGCTGCTCGGAGAGGACCAGGTGTCTCTCACCCCCCCCCCATCATGCTCATTTGCTCAAATCCTTCCACTCACCCTCAATGTAATTGATGTTTCTGTATTATAATCGTCATAGACTTTGTTATCCGTTGCCTTTTCATGATTGCTGTGCATGTTTAGGTCAACCCTCTAGCAACGTCTGACTCGGTCTCTCTGATAGAAATTTAGTCAGACTCTCTTTAAGAGACGATTCTTGCTGCCATCCATTTTGGGTCTTTGATGTGACAACGGGCATGCATGTATCTGCCGTCATATCCATACCAGTCCAGTGATCTCATTTGGCGGGTAACGTCAGATGTGAAGCCAGTGGGCATAATAACAATGTCAGGGATAACCTATGATCCTGTTTCTCATGAGTCATTACACAACTTTAGGCTGGAGTGGAGAACGGACAACTCTGTACGGAAAGTGATTTAAAGAGAAGAGGCTCTCTCTAGATTTTGGTTCAAAAAGTTTGAAACGAAATGATTAGTTAAGTAATCAATTAGCTGATTGACAGAAAATGTCTTCATATAGCCCAGGATGATGTCTTTAAATGCCTTATTTTGTATGACAAAAAAAAATTTAACAGAAAAAGCAGAAAACTCTCTGGCAAAAACAATTAATCAATTATTAAAATAAGTGGGGTTCATTTGCTCCATTGTAATTAAATTTCTTTAAGTTTTGGATTGTTAAGGCTCTGACACACCAACCCAACGGCTGACCTTCGGCAGAAAAGGCAGTCGGACTGACTGCCTCCCCGAGTTGGTCAAAAAAGTGTCTCGGAACACACAATACTTCTCCATAACAGCAGGCGGCGCTAATCTGTATTGTCGCCCAAAAAATGAAAACCGGCAGCTGATTGGACGAACGCGTCACGTGGGTCTGGCTTCTCCAGGATTTTACAACCGAGCATAATGGCGGCTCGTTCGGAATACGATCTCGTAGTTTACGAAGATAGTTCACCGTTTCGGTGCTTCATTTCAGATTGACAAAGGTCAGTTTAAAAGATTTTCGTCAGATTTTGAGAGGTGTTAGTCACGCTCATCCCGCTCGTCATTTCCGGGTTAGCGCTCCACCAATCAGATTGGCCATTGAGTCCAGCTGCCCGACTGACGATGGCACGGAACACACCGAACAGACTCAAGTCACTGATCTCGCCAGACTGTCCGACGGCCGATAATCGGGTTGGTGTGTCGGGGCCTTTAGTCGGAAAGCTTTAGTGTGATGGTCATATTTTCTGACATGGTATAGACGATTAGTCGAGAAAATACCGAAGCAGATTAATCAATAAGGAAAATAATAATGGTAGTGCAGCCCACATTTTAAGTAGTCTCATTATATAATCAATAATAATGAGGGTGCCATAGCTGCACAGACAAATGTCTGTGAGATTTAAGCCATCCTCAGTATTCCTAATTAACTCTATAAATTGCTGTTGATAAGAGTGTGTTATAAATGGCTAAATATAGCTCTACATGAATTGTTGTTGAGCAAAAGAGTCATCATCATCGTTGGAAGTCATTCTGTCATTGTTGTAAAGGTGCCGTAGTGTTTTTTTGTTTTGTTCAATGATTCATATGTTTGTAACAAAGGAAGGACATAAAAAAGAACTGGTCTCACACTCGAAGGCAGAAAAGAAGAGAACATAAAATAACAAAGTATGTCAATGTTTACTTCCTTCCCTGTAGATTTAGAGCTAAACCGTGATTTTAACGGAGAGGACTATGAATATGAAGACGAGGTCAAGCTTGTCATTTTTCCAGACCACTTCGAGATCCCCTTACCAAATATTGAGGAGTTGCCTGCTCTGGTCAGTGAGTCGGTGCTGCACGTGCTCTGGTGTGTTTCCATGCATGTCGATGGGGAGGGTGCACTCAGTGGTTCCCCTGTCACTGAACAGACCGGTTGAAGAGCCGCAAAGCCTGAATTTGTTAAGGTTTAAGTAAGAGTTTCATGGTCACACATTTTAAACTTTGCAAGAATTCTCAAGAATATAATATATTCTGTGGAAGCTCTAGTTTCCCCTGTGCTTCACCTAACCTCTAGTAGATGTTTAAAAGTTTTCATTTGGATGGGTTTTGGTGGAAGCTTTTAGTGTAAAGGCTGTTTCATTGGCCAAGAAAAGAGTCTGGGGAACCACTGGACATACATACTGTACTTATATTTTGGCTTTGTGTTTCATTTCTTGCAAGGAGAACACATTTTATTCCTGTTTTCCTTTTTGTTTTATTTTTTAGAGCAGTATGAGCATCTACAGTGAATGAGGCTTGGTGTTGGCATGTGATGGGATTAAAATTTTTCAAATTATTTTCTGCATGTATCATTTAATGAAACAATTGTGATGTTGAGCATAATTGTTTTACTACCCTTACCCTTCTCGTTTTGCAATGTTTTGCATGGTTTGTTTCTGCACTGCCGTAGCAAAAGAGTGCCGCTCTGTCTTACTATGTCTTTCATAGATCTTGCAAATCCACTATTTGTCCTTTCTATTTACTGTTATTGATTACTTACAGTAAGGTTATCTTAAATACGTAAGGTAATTGTATATCTGACAAATGGACTGTTAAGGAGAGTGAGAGGTTCTTAATCCGCGCCTTAAAGCGCCCATATTATGCTCATTTTCAGGTTCATAGCTGTATTTTAAGGTTGTACCAGAATAGGTTTACATGGTTTAATTTTCTAAAAACACCATATTGTTGTTGTACTGCACAGCTCTCTCTCACTGCTGCAGATCCTCTTTTCACCTGGTTTCTGTTTTAGCTACAGAGTGAGACCTCTTTTCATCTTCTTCTTCACTACTATCTTTGATTGCACTCACATGCTCAGTAGTTCAGATGTAGAGCATGTCAGCTAGCTAACTCTAGAGACAGTAAAAGAAAGCCTGTTTCTCCAACTTTGGTCAGTTACAAGGCAGGATTAGCTGGGAGACTTCTAAATGAGGACGCACATGTAAGTAGTTCTTTTGTAGATTATGGTGAACTTGTGTGTGTTGTAGCAGTGCTTTGCTATTGAGAACGACGTAGCATGCTAGCGTTAGCATGCTA
The DNA here is from genome assembly GCF_010015445.1 of Perca fluviatilis. Classification (NCBI taxonomy): domain Eukaryota; kingdom Metazoa; phylum Chordata; class Actinopteri; order Perciformes; family Percidae; genus Perca; species Perca fluviatilis. Next base: position 20,834,321 of record NC_053120.1, read on the forward strand.
ACCGTTAGCTACGAGCTAACGGTTGTGGTTAGCCAGCTCATTTCGGACTGTGATGTCACAATCCGAGCCGATTTTGAACAGCTCACTAGGAGACCGAAGGCAGGACACATTCAGAAACCGTATCTCACTCAAAACAGCATGGATGGATTTTTTTCAAAGTTTGTATGTGTGTGGAAGCACCAGAGACACAAAAGAACACCCCAAATCCCAAAAAGTGATTTTTTTCATAATATGGGCACTTTAAGTTTTCTTTTTAAGAAGAAGGTTGATTTTCAACGTGACATGAATCACACCCACTTCCAGGACTTCATTCTGTCTCTGCTGTTTCCTGTGACATTCAGGTGACCATCGCCTGTGACGCAGTGCTCAATGCACCATCAGCTTACAAGAAGCAGGAGCTTGAATCCTGGGAGGAGGAGATCCAGGTGTCCAGACATGCCAGGAGCCTCAGACAGCTGGATAATGGGGTCAGGATCCCACCCAGGTAGGAAAGGCACCAAGCCACACTGATACGCCACTGTATCATTTATACCTTGGGCCTTACATTCCTGGGTAGATGATTGCATTTTGTGTAGCCATTCACATGACTGCATTACTTTGTCTCTTGCTGTTTGCCTTGTTTATCCAATCTGTTAACAGTCAAAGTGTAAATCTGATCACTTCTTCACCTGCTTGTGAGCAAAATGTAAATGGACTGTTTTTATATAGCACTTTTGTAGTCTTAACAACTACTCAAAGCGCTTTTAGGTAGTACAGGAACCATTCACACACACACTGTGGCTGCCATACAAGGTGCTACCTGCATCAGATAAACATTCACGCACATTTACACTCCGATGCACAGCAACTCGGGGTTCAGTGTCTTGCCCAAGGACACTTCGACATGGGATCAGGGATCGAACTACCAACCTTCCGATTGGCAGGCGACCGCTCTACCACTGAGCCACAGCTGTCCCACAGCGGTCATTCAGTGACTCTGCATGACTGCAGAATTGAAAAAAACACACAACAGTAACAGGAGTCTCTGTTTCTTTACTGTCAGTGGCTGGAAGTGTCAAAAGTGTGAGATGAGAGAAAACCTGTGGCTGAACCTGACAGATGGAGCAGTGCTCTGTGGGAAGTGGTTCTTTGATGGGAGCGGAGGCAACGGCCATGCTCTGGAACACTACAAAGAGACCAAATACCCCCTGGCTGTAAAACTGGACACCATCACCCCTGACGGAGCAGGTCTGAGACACGTGACATCATTATCTAGACTGCAGAATCCGAGTTATTACATGGTGTTTGTCAGTTAGTCAGTGTCCTTTTTAAATTGTTTGAGTTTTACTAATGCAAATAAACTTTTGGCAAAGTGTCACACCAGAAAACGCACAAACAGTAACTTGTATTGTATACCACTGTATTTAAATAGTATGACTTGACAATGATATACACTGATTTACCAGGTTACGATGTACACCTGTACAATCTAAAACAGCCCTGCAGTAAAACCTTGTATCTGTCATGGTAGCTCATCATTTTCAGTTATGTTTATTGACACTTTGTCAGAGATTTGGGCATAGTATGGAGGGACTTGCTGACCTGAATATGTAATTCAAAAATGAACATGTTAAAGCTACATTGTGTAAGAATTTCTCCCATCTAGCGGTGAAATTGTATATAACAACCAACTGACTATTACTTTCTAGCCCCTCCCATTCCAAGCGCGTTTAACTCCTACAGTGGTCAAACTCGAAATTAGCTCTCAGTATCTCCATCGTTTACACGCAGCTGTTCTAGCCACTCCAATATTAACTTTGGTCGTTTTTAATTCTCTTTTTCGCTTCCTTGCTGACTCAGTCATATGTCCTCGAGAATAGGTGTGATCCTCCATCAGGTTTTCAAAGCTGCCGGCAATCGCGAGTAATCTCCCGTCTGGCATTCGTCACGGTGCCACTGAGTGTAAAAGCGCGAAAGGCTGAGGTATGTCCCTCTTTGGCTAATGTATTTTAAAGATGGAGGCACAACATGGCTGCCGCCATTCGAGTGACTCGCTCCTATGTATTCTGAATGATTCTAAATGGCACATTCTACGCTTTCGAGAATATTTTGATTAGTTGGTGGAAGTAATTACACATGAATGAGCACATATTTGTGAAAGAACAAAGGTTTTTTTGCTAAGAATCAACTCAAAAAATTACACAATGTAGGTTTAAGCTTTTTCTAGAGTCAGATAAAAAAATCGGGCCTATGGTAGTCATTTAATCAATGCTTTGGTTTCAGATGTCTACTCATTTGAGGAGGAGGAAGCTGTGTTGGACCCCCACATATCAGAACACTTGTCACACTTTGGAATAGACATGCTACAGATGCAGAAAAGAGTAAGTTAAGCTGTGAACCAACAAACCAAACCAACACCAAAACGTGAGGCTTCCACAGTGAAGGTTTTACACAGAGCTCTCTCCCTGCAGACAGAGAATGGTCACCACACAGACAATAACTCCCGGCCGCGGGTCAGTGAATGGGAGGTGATCCAGGAGTCGGGCATGAAGCTGAAAGCGGTGTTTGGTTCTGGTTACACAGGCATCAAAAACCTGGGGAACAGCTGCTACCTCGGCACAGTCCTACAGGTCCTCTTCAGCATCCCAGACTTTCAGAGGATGTGAGTACACTGTGATGAGACTTAACATATAATATGTTATTGTCTATATTATTTTGCATGTACTGTAGACTTATTTCCCCCCCATTATTTTTTATTTCTGTTAACATTATTTATATATATCACAGCTATTATATCAGAGCACAAAAAGGCAATGTTTAGGGAGTCTAAGTCACTTTGAGTGTAAACAGAATTTCGTTATCAAAAGGAACCCAACTTGATTTCATTAATAGATTTTTGTTTCCCCTGTCTTTGTAGCAATGGGAGGTAGACAAAATATACTGTAAATGCAGCACAGAGAACGACTTAAATTAACATTTGTCAGGTACTAAAGAGATCTTGGAACCAGCATTTGTATATGAGTTTCTTAGCAACATGAGACACTTAACAAGAGGTTCAATAGGCCAAACTGGTAAATATGACTTCTTTTGATGATGCAGAGTAATATTTCTATTTGAAACAACTTGGGATATTTAAATTACTAATATGGCCACAAGTAGAAGGTGTTAGTGTCTTCTTAGTGCCACTTCTGTCTGTTTCCAATGGTCTTGTGTCTGTGTAACGTCCCATGTGCTCCATCTCCATGTATTGTGATCTTTAGGTATGTTGGTAATCTTCAGAGAATATTTGACTATTCACCCCTTGACCCCAGCCAGGACTTCGCCACACAAATGTAAGTGACTCCAGTGTTACATAATGCAGTGTTACAGTACACAAAACAAGTGAAGGTGTTTGCCAACTGCTGCTGTCTCTGTGGTTAAAAAAGGCTGAGGTTTTGTTGTCAGTGACTAACTTCAAATTAGTTAACAAAATGCTTGAAATAACTAAATATTGCCTCTGCAGTTTTATAAGAGGGACAAGTAATGTCTCTAAATCGTCATTAAGCTAATAAATAATAGATATTTTGTTGGGTGAAAGCCTTTTTTCCCATATGTGTTCAGATAAATACTTGTCATGTAAGCCGGTGTGTTGCAAGAGGTCAGTAGGGTGCTGTGGTCATGATGAAAAGTAAATAGAGTCATAGCCAGGCAGCCGATAGATATCAGATATGTGAAGCAACAAACGTTTCATATTCTGAGGCCCTTTGCCAGATAAACATGTTTATACCTGTCTCTATTTGTATTTGATAGCCTGTCAGCAGGAATCAAGTCATTCAGAAAGAAAATCTGTCTCCTAGTGCGTCGGGTCCGTATTGATTAAATATGACCCCTCTCTTAAAAGCAATAAAGGCAGAACGTTAATTAAATCTTCATGGAGAGGTCTAACATTGGGAGAGTTAGGGACCGTTCGGTATTTATGGAATGGACCACCGGTGGAAAATAGGGGAGGGTCATGTCTTTTTATTCTTTGTTGAGGGGAGGGTCATCCAAAAATTTTAGTCCAGAGGGGGGGTTTACCCAACTTTTGTATTCATAGAAACAGCAAAATTTCAAAGTGGCTTGTTTGGTGCATATTTTTCCATGTAGCTCTTAGTCTCTACCCTCCTTCGCTACCAGATGGGTCTGACCCATGAGTTTGGCTGTGAGGCACAGGGAGCACTGCCCCCCTGGTGGCTGAAACGGGTAATTTCATTGTTTAAAAAATGAGTGGAATAATAAAACATCTGGCATGATCAGATATTTTATAAATATCTTAGCTAAATAACACAAAACAACTAAATGGTGGTAGGTAATACATCTGATTTCATATACTGCTTTAGTAAAAAAAAATATTTCCTGGCTGACGATGCGAGCAGCAGGACGCAAAAAACGAAAATGAATGTTGCTAGTCTGGACATCTTACCGTGCCAAGGTTGCAATAAAGGTTTCCTAAATGCCACATTTGATGTCAGCTTACTAATTGGTTTTGTGTAGATTTGGACTTACGTTTATTCCACTTAGTTTAAACGGCGAAGTGGAGGAAGCCTAGTGACGAGTCCATAGCAACCAGACCCAGAGTGCCTTGCTGAATGGTCTCAATGTTTTATTGTTTTATTTCATGTGAATACTAGTTTACTAGAGGAGTAACTTAGTATTTGAAGTAATGCAGTAATGCAGGAAGTGTGCATTTAGTTTCCATGCTTATTGTGTTTCCACAACAAAGTTGGTGAGTAAATCTACTGAAATGGCCACCACACCATAACAGAGGACTGGGATGCGTCAGATGAGAATGCAGAGGTTTAGTCACGTATGTCATTGCTGTAAAAAAACAAAGGTAATCTGTATATCTTTGGTAAGCGCAAACCAGTGCAGAAGGTATCGATAAATTGTTGGGGGAGGGTCATGCCTTTTTTCCATATCGTTTTGGAGGGTCATAGAAAAATTATTACTGGCGAGGGGAGTGTCATGTCTATTTTGACTAAAGGTCCCAAATCTTCTCCGGTGGCCCCTGAAATAAATAACGAACAGTCCCTTAGCGTTATCAGCTGAATAGCTTAGTGCAGGCGCTAATGGATCCACGTTTGTATCTCATAAATGACCCCATTAATAATGCCCGAAATGATACCAAACTTCTACAGTAGTACAAATAGGTTAGGCACTCATAAAACGATGGATTGGAAAGTTTGTAAGTACACCAGAAGTTTTTTATTTTTATTTTTTTTTTATTTTTAAAAGTAAGTGCTTTAGTATAACTAGCAGGATACTAGTTATAATTGAGGTAAGTTTGGAGACATTACCTTATTTAATCATTAAATCAATAAATATTTTTGTTGTATCTCTTTTCGGTGTTGTAATTTGTAGACGTCCGTAAGCACTCTTACTGCCCGGTAGCAGTAGCAGTAGCAGCAGAGAGGAGAAGCCAACAGGCAAGTGTTATTTACATAAACTTCTGGTGTACTTACAAACTTTCCAATCCATCGTTTTATGAGTGCATAACCTATTTGTACTAGTGTAGAAGTATCATTTCGGGCATTATTAGTGGGGTCATTTACGAGATACAAACGTGGATCCATTAGCGCCTGCACTAAGCTATTCAGCTGATAACGCTAACTCGTCCAATGTTAGACCCAGCTGAAAAAAAGCTTCTGGGGGGTTGATTGGTTCGAGGTCATGGTGCAAAGGACCCTAGGGTGAAATTACTCCAAACAATCACTTTAATGTGCATAATAAATAAGAAAGTACAGAAAGAGATTCAGAAACTTCTTTCCAAATACATATGAAAGGGGAAATGGCAAGATTTATACTTACCCCACTGCATTGATGTAAAACCAATGGTAAGCCTTCACTTTTACTTAACTTGCTTTTATACTTCTTGCCGTGTGTAAAACAACATAAGACTTGAATGAAAGTACTGAAATGGGTTGAGTGACTGCCGCCTACAGTTAATGTGTTGTATGGTGCATTACAAATGATTAATCTATACAGACTGTCTGTAGTCTGAAGAAGGAACAAAGATTTATGTTATAAAATGAACTTTTCACAAATAGCTACATTACAGACTAGATGCCACGTCTGCAAATCAGAAGGATTTAGGAAAAGACAGAGAATAGAAAAGTGATATATTGCCTAAAAGGTTTGTTACCATGGCACCAGAGCTGAATTTGAACTGGAGCCAGCTTTGTTAAGATCTATTTATTTTGATTAGGAGAATGCAGATTAATCAACATTCTGTAAATGCGCCAGTGTTAGCCAGTCGGCTAATTTTCAACTGTAGTCCTAGTTGCATGCATGTCTTTATGGTGGGAAGAAACCGGACCCAAGCAAGCACGGGGAGAACATGCAAACTCCACACAGAAAGGCCTGGGACGACCTGCGTTCGAACCCAGAACCTTCTTGCTGTGAGGCAGAAGTGCTAACCACTGAGCCACCGTGAGACTCGGGTTAACACGTTAGCTGCCTGGTGAAACAGGCCCCAGGTGTGTGTTGTCTGAAGGTTTTGTAATGTTATTCTCTGATGAGTGTTCCCTCAGAGTGTTTTATCCAAGAAATCAGCCTAACTAAACTAAACTATAGAACTGACTGTATGTTTTAATGTTTATGCCTTTTGTTTTTGTCCGACAGGGCTAAACTGGGACATGGACTGCTCTCAGGCCAGTACTCCAAACCACCCATGAAATCTGAGGTCATTGAACAGGTGATGAAAGAAGAATACAAGGTATTAAACTGGGATGTCCAGCTCCCAAACTGGGTCCATAACAGACAGAAGCATGTTAATATTAAGTGGTAGCAAAGCGATTCTTTTTAAATGTTTAAACTGTTAGGCTTGTCAAGACAGAGTTTCAGCTTGTCAGTTTGATGTTTCCCCAATGTAAACATGAAACAACTTTTTATAATGCAGTATGTGTTAAACCTGAGCTTTTTTTGTAATTGTGACAGCTGGAAAAATGTTGATCGAAACAAAAGGAAGACATATTGTCAAGATTTTTTGTGCTTAGACCTTTTTCCTTTAGTCTGAAAATAGCTTTTGTCTGCGGTCCCAAATGTGCAACTCAAATTGTTTATGAACACAGCTCCAGGCACACTTCTCATACCATGTTTTGCTTGTTTGCATGTTTTTAATTTCCCACATTGCTGCTTAATTTAGTCACATATATTAGCTGTGGTATATAATTCTCTTGTACTTCCTGCAATCTCTTAACAGTTTAATTGATTTATTTGGCTATATACTTTCTGTGTTTTGCTTTGCTAATTTAAATGCACATGATATGAAATCATTGCCTTTTGAACTACATAGTACACAGCTGCTGGGAAACTAGGAGAGGAAAGCCATTAAAGCATAATGAGGCCCAGCACTTTGTAAGACCCGGGCTTCTTGTAAGCTTTACCAGCCACAGTAATTGATAGGGCAGAGCTGTGATCCTGCACTTCCTTCACATTTGATGGTGGGGGCAGGTTTGAATATATATTGACAGCTGAAAAGGGTCTCGACTTTGATGGCTGTGGTCAGTCTGTACTTATTACCCATTGCAATTACATATTCTTATTAAAATGGCTTTTTAAGTCTTTTTACTGGCAAAAAATGTATGGGTATGGGTAACTGTCCAACAGAAAAAGAATATGCGTAATGGTTATCTCCCAAAAAAGTGTAACTTTTTCTTTAACGTTGGCATATCATGTTACTACAAAAACTGCTTTTTATTCATGGGCTGCTAGTATCAAGACCGTTACAACTGGCATTAAGATTGCTTTAGTGCTGTGAGTATTTTGAGTTGTTGAGAGCATTGAGTGTTGCCTTTCAGGCCACGAGAGTGGAGGAGGACTAGTTGCTTGGTGGCATTTGAAGGCTTATGGATACTTCCGACTTTGAACATTGAGTTTTTCACACCAGCAGACAGATAAGCCAGACACAAGTTTATTATTTAATCTATTCTATTTTCTGCTTAGCAGGCCCGTAAAGGTAAAGCCCATTTAATTGCGAGGCTGTGATGTCAATTGTTCATTGTTGATGCTGTACATTTTCTGCATAGTAAACCTTGAGTTACAGCCAATAGCACTCTCTGTGTTGTTGGATCACGCAGTAAAATTGGTATTATGGTATCTCAATATGATACTTTAGAGATTCAAAACTGTTTACAGGGTATAAAAGCAAGTCTCTTTACTGAAGATATAGTCTCACATTGCCAGACCTTCCTCCACAGCGCTGCGGAGGAGGTTCTGGCGAGTCCATATGGCATTTTGGGATATTCTGGTTTATTGGCATTTCTTTAAACCAATCACAATAGTCTCAATAGCCCCTGACACAATGACTGTGCCTCTGCAAAATAGCCTCAAGAAGGAACTTGTTTTGGTGGAACATGTGTACGTTCAAAAGTTGTTTTAGTCTTGCAACAGAAAAATCTGATTCAACAGATAGTCTAGCTAGCTGTCTGGATTTACCCTGCAGAGATCTGAGGAGCAGTTAACCATAGTCCTCATAAATCGTCCAGTTTTGAATGCCAACACAAAGAAAGTGGAAGGTGTGGGACATCTGGCCCAAAAACAGGGACATCCGGCGGAATATCCACCCGTACCTTAGCAATCCAGGAAGTGGAACGTCGTGGATATAGACTACTGAAATATTAAGGCATATATGTGACACAGTTCTTTATATTGGATTCACTGGTTATTCTCTGGTACAGAGCCTGGTACTGGCAGGCCACGCAATGTTGCTTTCAGTGTGCTGTAATATTCACCACCGGTCTGCTGTTGTGTCTTATACTTCCTTCTGAGACCGGTGAGTGGTTATGCACAGTCAGTGTGTGTGATGCCCAAATGTTGTCATTCCAGCACCAGCAGAAGGGCGTCTCTCCCCGGATGTTGAAGGCCCTGGTCAGCAGGGGACACCCAGAGTTCTCCTCTAACAGACAACAAGATGCCCACGAGTTCTTTCTGCACATCCTAAATGTGGTGGAGGTGAGTGAAGCTAAACCTCTGTGCACGTCAAAATATTCAAAATGTGGAGATTAGTATGTTTGTGACATCATGAGACTAACTTTCATACCTAAATAGCACCTGTTGAGTTATTAGATGCTGTTTAGTTGATAAAACAATAAAATATAAATTATCAATCAATTCTGTAAACACAAACCAAACCAAAACTAGGGCTGGTCTGAATACCATTTTTTGAGCTTCGAAGCTTCGGTAGTAATGAGCATCGAATATTCGAAGCTTCGGAGAAAGGGGGCTGAACATATTATTATCTCTAATAAAAGGCAGGAATCTCTATGTGTCTGTTTGTTTGCATTTTGATTATTTTGAGAACCTTTCATCCAAACGACTTCACAAGGGAGTGTCGTATTTGGTGCAATATAGATAGACAGGCCAGACACGTTCAGAATTAATTAACTTTTAACCTCGGATCACCGTCCCGTCAACGGGACACTTTGTGACTGGGGCGTCGCTGTAACCTCGATAAAACTTCCACTCATGAGCCTTTTTAAAGCATTACATTTTTAAAATATACAGCCATGTACACAACTGTTACAAAGTAACAGAAAATAAAACAATTCAGCCGTAATCTGCGCAGCCGAGAGTGCATGCATATCTGTTTTCGTTGTCCTTTCAGCAACAAAGTGGTATTTTGACCAAAACTTGATTTTCATAAACAGTGTTGGGAAGGATACTTTCAAAACGTATTTCGTTACAGAATACAGAATACATGCCCACAAATGTAATTTGTAACGTATTCCATTACGTTACTCAATCTGAGTAACGTATTCTGAATACTTGGATTACTTCAGGATTACTTCCACATTGAATTGCGTTTTATAAGTGTAGGAATGCAGCTATCACATCCAGCTTACTAAACAGGCCTATAATGGTGTGTTCTTTTTATTCCAACTAGCTGAATGTGTACCTGAACAAGCAGATAGATTATTGTATTGGTAGTCCCGAACTGCATACTACAAAAGTCTAACCGCAGTCTTGCTACCACGAGCTAATTTTAGCTAACGTTAGCTAGCATGTCAAACGGGGCTAGTCAGTCTTTAAACGGCTCTGGAGCTAGTAGATCAGCACGTAGGAGAATGAAATAGCAAGGTGACCAGTAAAACTACAGCAGACGACTACCCTTGGCTAATTAAAAAAGCTTACTTTAAGATGCTTCTTCAGGTTGGAGGTGGAGTAATTTGGACGCTGAAAGGAGGTTGGTGGTGCGAGCACAGGTTGCACTGCACAGTTATATTTCATTTCCCCTGTTCGTTCTTTAATGTGAAATGCTGTTTGAATTTCCAAGATAGAAACTTATTCCTGCCCTGGCTCTGTCGTGCGGTTCCGACTCCATTGTGACTGATCACGCAAATAGCTATTTTTTTCGATTTCATATCGGGGCTTCTGGAAAATGCATAGAGTTGCCTTAATTTAGTCAGAGTAAATAAACTCGTGAAACAGAGAAGTATCGTCATGTAATCCATTGATTTCAACAATGTAACTGTATTCTAAATACCAACGATTTAAATTGTAACTGTAACGGAATACAGTTACTCATAATTTGTATTCTGAATACGTAACGCCGTTACATGTATTCCGTTACTCCCCAACACTGTTCATAAATCCCCAAGAGTCCAAGGAAATGTAATATCCAAGCTTTATAATCCAAAATGATATCTTCGCCTCACAATGTTGAAGTTTCTGGCCGAATCACAACGGAAAAACGCGAAACAGTTTTACATTTCCGCACTTGTTATCGTCGCTAGCTTCTCTGCCCAGCTTGCTAAATGCTCGAAGTGGGCGTCATCGTGTACCCATAGACAGTATGCGTGTACCGACAGTATCTTCTTCTTCTTGTTTTTGTTCTTCTTGTTCTTCTTCTTATTCTTTGTAGTTTATTGGCGGTTGGCAAACCAACTTAAATGTGCATTACCGCCACCAACTGGACTGGAGTGTGAACGAGAGATAAATGCAGAAAATAAATAAACCAAAATAAAATAAAATAAAAAAAATAAAAATAAAAAAAACCGAATATTCGAATGTAAAATTTTCAAATCGAATACCAACCCACCGAACGAATATTCGGGTCCAGCCCTAACCAAAACCATATATATATATATATATATATATATATATATATATATATATGTATATATGTTGTGTACATATACTTATACTTATATTGTTTAATATTACATTTAGAGAATGTGTGATGTGCACCAACAACACCAAAACAAATTCCTTGTATGTGTTAAAAAATGTACTTGGCAATAAAAACCCTTTCTGATTCTGATTCTGATGTGGGTGTGTGTTTACAGAATTATTTGCATAATATTAAAAGTATTTTTCAAGCTGTTTATTAAAAGATTTTTTTATTCTTAGTTTTTTGTAGTTGATAAGTTGATGTCAATTGTTCACTGCAGTATTTGGATGTTAATGGTCCTCAGAGGATGTCTCCTTATGATTTTGGTGACCTTCTGACCCTTCATGCCCTTCCAACTCAATTACATTTTTTTCAATTCAATTTTATTTATAGTATCAATTCATAACAAGAGTTATCTCAAGACACTTTACAGATAGAGTAGGTCTAGACCACACTCTATGATTTACAAAGACCCAACAATTCCAGTAATTCCCCCAAGAGCAAGCATTCAGTGCAACAGTGGTGAGGAAAAACTTCCTCTCAGGAAGAAACCTAGGACAGACCCAGGCTCTTGGTAGGCGGTGTCTGATGCTCCCGGTTGGGTGTGTGATTAACAGTGGCAATAATAGTCACAATAAAGATAATGGATCAGTGACTAGAAATAGTAGTTGTAGTAATTCATGGCATAGCAGGGCACTGCAGGGTGTCACAGGATGTAGCAGAGTATAGCAGGGCGTCATAGGACGTAGCAGAGCACTGCAGGGTGTAGTAGGACGCAGCAGGGCGTAGCAGAGCAATGCAGGGCGTAGCAGGACGTAGCAGGGCATAGCAGGACGCAGCAGGACGTAGCAGGGCACTGCAAAGCATAGCAGTTGTAACAGGGAATAGCAGGGTGCGCAGCAGGACAACGGCGACAGGCTGCAACCATGATTTAGGGGCCACCCTAACCAAGGAAACATGCTGGGCAAAAAGAAAACATGGACTCCAGGGAATAAGCTCCCCAGAGCTAGGTTAGTAACAAGCATTCCACCAGCTCAAAACTTCCCGTGACAAGGTATCTTAAAAAAAATAGTATAATAAGGACTCTTACTGTATAGTTTGTCCAAAATATCTTAACACAAGGTACACTTGCTAGCTTTTTTGTGGAGCTTTTAACCCCATCTTATGGTATTCATCAGCAGATGGAGTTTGCTCAGTTGTTGTGGCGATGACTCAGTTGCCATCTGTTTTTATTTTAATGTATACACTTGCTGTAGTTTATTCTTAAAATGTGATTATAACTTTGAAGGGAACATTTACTGTGACTCATGTTATGGATATTAGCATAATTGTAATTAGATAGATATGTCAAGCTTTGGAATTTGGAATTAGATTTTTTTCTTGGTCTATAATTCCTGTTAACCCTACAAAGTGTCACAAAACTGACTGCCACATTAAACTTGAATTTTCTCCACTGTGAAATCATAACATGTTTACAAAATGGCTGGGTTACAGTACATCTGACCCCTGACACACATGGCCAGACAGTTGACTGAGAGGGGAGGGTCTGTTTTTGAGTAAACACAGCACACTGTCTCTGCGGTTGGTACGTATACATAGGGTTCTTTGACGTGTCTTTCTCGACCTGGATATATTTAGCTCAGTGCTATCTGGTACACAGGGAGGACAGATAATGCTTCCTATTCTGCCTCAGCCATGATGATAAATGCTCTGACTTGGACCCCGACACTTCCTCCACGTCATGTTGTGAAGATCAGGAGCATACCACCCATTTGCCCCATTATTTGCACAAAGCTTCTAGTTCTTGGTTTAAAACTTGGTTTGTTCAAAAAAGGCTGTTACTTCCTCCCCACACTTTAGTCTACTTGCTTGCCTCTACAGCTGTCTGTAACTCAACACAGATTTAGTTATCCAGAAATACATAACATGACTACAGCCACCATCATCAGCAACATTTTCCTCTTTCTATGTCAGCTTGCATTCTTGGCCTGAGTAAAATTATAACTTGAGTATTTCTGTAGCCTCTTAGAATAGAAGGGCTGGGTTGCAGAAAGGCTGCAATGCAACCTGGTGTGTTAAGTCGTGATGCCATCTTTTATCACGGTCTTCAAATAAACGCAGTGTAAACTGTATAACCCCTGCTGTTCATAAGCAGTGAGGACACACAGAGCTGCTCAGTAATCAGAATTAATATGCCCGTGATTTTAAAAAGGTGCAAGACGTACGGTTAGTTGAGGCGGTTCCTATATTAAAGAGTTGCATCTACATTATAAATGACTGTATTAAGAGATGTGGGTCAAACAGTAGTTGTGTTGATGTCATGCCAGAAGATTGTAATAGACCACAGCAAAGAATAGATTTATCACAGAAGCTTTCCATATTCATGGTACATGTGAAGCTTCCGCACAGCTGTTAAGCAGACATACAGTATTTTAAAGCGCCCATATTATACTCATTTTCAGGTTCATAATTGTATTTTAAGTTTGCACCGGAATAGGTTTACATGGTTTCATTTTCAAAAAACACCATATTTTTGTTGTACTGCACAGCTCTCTCTCACTGCTGCAGATCCTCTTTTCACCTGGTCTCTGTTTTAGCTACAGAGTGAGACGTCTTTTCTTCTTCTTCTTCTTCTTCTTCTTCTTCTTCTTCTTCTTCTTCTTCTTCTTCTTCTGTACTATCTTTGATTGCACATGCGCAGTAGCTCAGATGTAGATCATGTCAGCTAGCTAGCGCCATAGACAGTAAAAGAAAGGCCGTTTCTCCAACTTGGTCAGTTACGAGGCAGGATTAGCTTGGAGACTTCTTCTAAACGAGGGCACACATGTAAGTAGTTATTTTGTAGATTATAGTGAACTTGTGTGTGTGTTGTAGCAGTGCTTTGCTATTGAGAACGAGGTAGCATGCTAGCGTTAGCATTAGCGTTAGCAAGCGTTAGCATTAGCGTTAGCATGCTAATGCTACTAGTTAACGGTTGCGGTTAGCCAGCTCGTTTCGGCTTGTGACGTCACAAGCTGTGCCGATTTTGAAGAGCTCACCCGGAGACTGAAGGCAAGACACATTCAGAAACCGTATCTCACTCAAAACAGCATGGATGTTTTTTTTTCAAAGTTTGTATGTGTTGAAGCACCAGAGACACAAAAGAACACCCCAAATCCCAGAAAAAGTGATTTATTTCATAATATGGGCACTTTAAATAAAAATCCTTGTGTTTTTGTCTTGGAACTGCTAAAATACAAACAGAAATATTCAGAGTTTTCTTTAAAACTTATTTGTAGACTACAAGAAACTAAAACCATCAGGCTAATGAAGTTTATATGAGATTATCGGTGCATTAGCGCAACATACCAAACAATCAAGGGACAGATGGGACAGCTTCACTGCCATTGGGATTTCATTTGGCTAATATAAGTCAAGTCAAGAATAAAAAATCTTGAGTGAAAAATGAAATGTGCAAAGAAAACGACTGCAGTCTGGGAGGAACCTCCATTTTATCAGTGTTGGACCACATCACTGGTCTTTATTCAATACTTTAAAAAAGTATATATGTCTGTTATCAAACTGAAACGTGCCTAATCTTATTGCCTGATTTTGTGGTTGATATTAAAACTCACCCTCTCATCCTCCCTATACGTTGTTGTCCAACAGAGGAACAGTGCAGGCTCGGAAAATCCAAGCGATGTCTTCCGCTTCCTGGTGGAGGAGCGAGTTCAGTGCTGCCAGACACGTCGGGTTCGTTACACTCAGCGGGTGGACTACTGCATCCAGCTGCCAGCTCCCATTGAGGCGGCCACTAATCGAGGTAAAGGAGCCCATACACACACACACACACACACACACACACACACACACACACACACACACACACACACACACACACACACACACACACACACACACACACACACACACACACACACACACACAAAATGTTCTGCTGCAGCAGTAAGCCACAGCTGCCTCTGGTTGGTACAGCTGGCATGACACTGGCCTCAAGTGTTACCAGCCGCTGGGAGAATCAGCAGGTCCTTCTCTGAAAGGGCACAGAATCTCCAGGCGGGCCAGACTGGGAGCTGTGTAGTTTAAAGTGAGGGAGGACACATTTGTCCCTAAAGGTGACTGCTTATGATCGTGTATAATTACTATAAACAAATGTGAACCTGGTAAAGATAAGGCTGTCAGTCTTGTCAGCAGGCCAGTGATATTAAAATGCAAATTGTATCACCCTTGATTTTACTTAAATTAGAATTTTTAAAATAATAAATATTATGGAGTTCTGCCGATGTTAACACTTATTTGCACAGCTCAAAGTGTTTGTCTTTGTTGTCATTCTACCAGAGGAGCTGCTGGCATATGAGGCTAAGCGGAGGGATGCTGAGGAGAACATGCGGGCTCCTCCTGAGCCAGTTAGAGCACGGATCCCCTTCACCGCCTGCCTGCAGGCCTTCACCGAGCCGGAGAACGTCCCTGACTTCTGGAGCTCAGCGCTGCAGGCAAAGTCAGCCGGAATCAAGTAAGCATAGGGCCACCTGTTCTTGGACAAGAAATGACTACTTTACACTTCAGTGCTTTTTTACCACCTCACGTCTTTAAATTAAAACCAGTTGTATTGTGAAATTCTGTGTTCTCTTTTCAAAATTGTTATTTTTTCTCTGCAGAACTTCCCGTTTTGCCTCCTTCCCAGAGTATCTGGTTTTGCAGATAAAAAAATTCACATTTGGGGTTGACTGGGTGCCAAAGAAACTAGGTAACTATCTGTTACCCTTCACCCTGGGATTTAAACTTACACCGGTCTACACCATAGACTGTTTGTTTAGGTCCACGCCAATGTTGTGACTCGATTATAAGTATTTGTAGTGCTGTATATGTCCAGCAGAGGGCACCATCAAACAGCAATTCGCAAAGCACATACAGTAGTAGGTGAAACTCTTTTATACAGTCTATGGTGAAACTACATTTATGTAAACTCATGAATGGCTTCATCTGCAATTTTGGAGATATAGACATAAACTACCCAGTCTTTCACTCTGTCCATATCTGTAAAGGCCTGCTGGAGTTTTACATTTATCTGAACACTAGAATTCACTTAATTTAAAAGAGTGTCTTGCAGCATTTTAAATTGCAGAAACTCTGTGAACCCTCATCCCCATGCCAACAAAATCAAGGGTTTAACTCTGTGCAGTTTTTACTAATTAGATTTGAACACATAATAGATAAATTGTGTCAACTGCTATTTATAAATCATGATCTTTTCCTCATGATTTGGGAGTGTTACGTGGCCCACTCTCACTCTTGTGTTTTATGGTGGAGTGCAACTTACAGAAACAGCCAGCAGAGACTCCTTACATATTATGTGATCATAATATGTGTTGTTTTACATTTGTTTTCACTCCTCCGCGGAACTGAGAGGTGTTCAAATATAAGTTAATGGCACCACCTAAACTTAATGAAAAATAACATTCAAGGATTTGATGAAAAATGTCAACATTTAAAAGAAAAAAACAAACCCATTGATAAATGAACAATTTATGAATGTGTGTCTTGAAATGGACAGACTTGGCCATAGATGTTCCAGACTTTCTGGATCTCAGCCGGCTGCGGGCCACTGGGCTGCAGGCGAGTGAAGAGGAGCTGCCTGACCTTATGCCTCCCATCGTGCTACCTGAAGACACCAGAGGTACGGAACAAGTCCATTTTATGCACGTCTGTGTGTGTGTCTGTGTGTCTGTGTGTGTGCATACATACAGATACAGCTGTATGCATTGACAGATATGTCAATACAGTGGGGACAAGGCACAGCACTGTGATTACAACTAGGATAATGTAAAGGACATGTTATGCCCCTTTGATCTGGCATTTTGTTCTATATTAATTTCTGCTGAATATTTGCAAATAAACATTGATGCCAGCATTTGGTGGTGCTTCAAATATATTTGGTTGTTTTCACATCAGACAGTGCTCTATTTTTCTAACCCAGAATTCACTGAGAAGGATCCCCTGGTCACAAGCTGCCATTACTCACCTACAGTGTCCTGCAGGGATAGATTTGCATTTATGCAACTACTTGGGAAAACAAAAACGCAAAACAGCGCTTTTAACTACTGGGGGGCATTTTTGGCCTTTTATGTTCAATTTCACAGTCATTTTATTATTTTTAAAGAGCATTGTTTTCTCCAAACTTTTTTTTTTTTTTTTACCCAGCTATCCCAAACGTATTGTGTCCACTCTAATTGTATACATGAGTGTACAGAATATTAAAAACACATATATATCAGATTGTTCCCAATAAAGTGGAATACAGTGTTGCTTTGAGAACTAACTCAGATTTAGTTGTTCCAAAAGCTACTACCAAACATCCTTTTCAGGAGATGTCTGGTATTTTTGTGACAGAGACAAATGATCCGTGAAATTGTCTCTAATATGATGTTCTGCTCAAAGCTGCCCAAGTTTTCTCTTTAGGGCACATTGAATGGTATCCTATGGGAAAGGCATGCTCAATCAATTACTGAAAAGATGTTGTGTTCACAGTGTGGCTAAGCCTAATAGGTTATAATGATTTTTTAAGATCCCCTTATAATGCACTTCCCTGGGCTGTGGGAATAACCTCCCAGAAAGCCAGCGAGTGAGCTTTAGAGCACAAACACTTTAGTTTTTACTCTATGTGAAACTTTGTTCCATCAGACTATTTACTTAGTGATGTTACATACAGTGTACTTGAGCCTTTATGTCTGCCTCTCTTCCTGGAAGGCCAAAACTCCAACATCCCTTCTTTTTGCTTGTCTTTGTTTTTCTCCTCTGTGATTGTAATTCTCATTCCTCCATTTCTCCTTCCTCCGTTGTTTGTTCAGCTATATCAAGTTCAGCTACATCAAGTTATGAGTGTTCTCCTTAATATTTTAGCAGGCGTGAAGCACAAAGTGTTTGTGCCATCTCAAGCTCCAAACACAAAATGGGTGTCCAGTCTGCAAAGACACTAACATCTGCAAGCAGCCTTTTGCTGTGCTTCACACATTGACAGACTCTGGATGTTTCTTTTTTTTTCATGAGAGTGTAGTATCTGAAGGCTTATAACTTCGACTTAAGTGTCTGTTATAAAGGTTTCAGATGGACATTGACTCCATTTTGCTGAGTCATCATGACAGAGGGCTAACATACCAGAGGGGCTTCCCTAAAGGCGGGGTTACTCTGTCGGGGCTATTCCATGTGGAGGTTACCGATTGGTTGCTCCTTGCTCCTACTATATACTCCCTTCTCATATTACACAAAGCATAGGATATATACTATGTCTCAACAGCAGAACTTCAGAGCGGCCATTTTTGGGATTGGTTTTGTCTGCTCTCCAGACTGTGCAGGGTCTGTAAATTGATGCTGAAATCACACCACAAGAGCTTTACAGAATCGTTTAGCCGGCTGCTTTTTTGGACGGAAAACTCTTCTCGCACATTAAAGCGTCCTTTCTTTGAGCTGAAACTACCTTGCTTAGGCAGCAGTGCGTATCTACGTCTGACAGCAGCAAGCTATGCAGCTATCTTAGACGGCCACAGTGAAATCGATACATGAAAATATGTGTTTTTTGGATGTAGTAAGTTTGAGAGTTATTTGAATCTCCATTTTGTTTCCTGTTGACTTCCTCTTTCTGTAGACAGAGAGGTTAAAACAAGTACGTGTGTAAACCATGCCGTTGAAACTGTGAAATGAAGAGGTCGGAGGAAGGGATGTGCTGTTTTCAATGCATTCTCTGATTTGTTTATATGATGGGTTTTGTCGGTTGCAAATGAACCACTGGCCCATTAGTCCCCAGCTGGCATCAGCAGTGATTAATCATTGGTCAACCTTCTGTCTCCAGAAAGCTTCAGTGCTTCTCATTGATTACACAGAAGCACCGCACAAATGTGTTTTCCTGCATGCTGCTTGAACCACATTATTTCTCATTGGTCTGTGTATCATCCATTCACTCAATTATTCCAGGCCATTAAGAAAATGGAAGAGCAAAAAAAAAAGTATCATGGCGGTTTGTGATTCCATTTTTCCGTTATCCTATACCACAAAACAAATAATTAAAAACTGCTCAAACGTTATAGATATTGATTTCTGGTTTTGATTTCATTGTTAATCTGATTGTCTCCTTCAAGATTAAACCGGAAAACTCAGTAATTTTTCTATTTAATAAACTCCCTGGATATTTAAAATGAACCATGGTCTGTTTAATAATTGTATATACGTATATTTAGTGAAAATATCAAAGTGAAGGAGTAAGCACATGAGAAATTGGGTGAGCACGACAATGAAACTAAAACTGCAACTGACTTTGTAAAACTCTCAGGTAAAGTATTGGTGACAAAAAGATGAAAACAAAAAGAGAAAAAGAAGAATTGGGAAAGAGACGGCGTGTATTGTATTGTTTTGATACAAGCAGGAATTGCTCAAGTTGTGATTGTATTGCTTGTGAACAGCTGGGGCCGACCAATCTGCTCACTGCAGGTGGTGGCAGGGCCCCTCCAAAAGTCTCTCCTGACATCTTAGCTTGAGCCCATCTTGAATCGGCCCTGTCTGTAAAGGGACATCCCTAATAAGATTGAAAAACAGCAGCCCCTGTGCCCACAAGTGACAATTAGGAGACAATGGTAAATGTTAAAACATAATGTAACAACAGCATACATATAAAACAGTCAGCATACTGATTCAGCAGTGCCCATTTTACAGAAATATCTCAAGTTTGTTAACAATATAGGCCAATCTGTAAAGGCGTTCCCCAGGGCTCCATTCAGGGGCCACTTTTATTCACTATTTATATAAACTGTCTGGGGGAAAATGTCCAACATGCATTTTTCCATTTTAATGCAGATGACACTGTTATTTATTGTTGTGCAGCTACCATTAAGAAGGCGTATGAATGCTTGCAAACTGCTTTCGACAGTGCAAGCACAGCTTTATCAATTAAAGCTTGTGCTTAATGCTGTGAAGACCAAAGTAATGGTCTTTTCAAACTCAAGAAAAAAGAGTTAGACCTGAATATTGTTACTGATCAGGGTAAAACAATTGAGGTAGTTTCATCTTATAAATATTTAGGATTTTTAATTGATGATTACCTTTCTTTTAAGCTTCATATACAGAACCTAGTAAAAAAGTTGAAATTGAAGCTAGGTTTTTTCTTTAGGAACAAATCTTGTTTTACTTTTTCTGCCAGAAAAAGGCTAGTTGACGCCACATTTCTCTCTATTATTGATTATGGTGATCTGTTGTACATGAATGCCCCATCAAAGTGTCTTCAGATGTTGGATGCTGTGTATCATGGAGCTTTAAGGTTCATTTCAAATTGCAGACCCCTCACTCATCACTGTATACTTTACTCCACAGTAAATTTGCCCTCTCTCTCAAATCGCCTTCTTACTCACCTTTTATATGTTCATATACAAAGGCATTTTAGGCAGGCTCCCATGTTACATATCTGAATTTCTTTCTTTTACACAGAGTACTTATGGTTTATGGTCCCAGAACACTATTTCATTGAATGTACCTCAAGCCCGGACAGAGTTGTTTAAAAAGGCTTTCATGTTTGCTGCACCTTCTACTTGGAATGACCTACAGAAAACACTCAAACTACAGTGTCTAATTTCCTTAAACGATTTTAATGGTTATGTTAAAACCATGAAACATGAGTCCATCCACACGTGCAAATGTTTTAACTATTGGTACTTTTATTTAATTGAAATGCACTTGAGATGTCTTTGCCTCTTTTGTGATTGTAATTTCTTTTTCTTTTTTTTATATATGTAACAAACTTGTTCTGCTATCTTGGCCAGGTCTCTCTTGAAAAAGAGATTTTATATCTCAATAAGACTAACATGGTTAAATAAAGGTTAAATAAAAAAATAAATAATAATTGTTAGCCATTATAGGCTGCTCCTAGCCTAGAAATCTAGACGCACCCTAGTGGCAGCTAATTTCATTTGCAGCCAGGGGGGTCTAGGCACTCTCCGTTGACTTGCGAGCTGGAAAAACCAAACTCTGGTCAGGCCAATCACATAGTGTATAGAGTCGGTGGGCGGGCTTATGGCTGCTGCTGCTGCTGGGAACAGTGGTCTCCTGGAAGACTTGGAGTTAAGCTTTTCTTTGAGAAAAGAACAAAGAACGGCACTTAAAAAAGGAAGATGTGTTCGGAGTTTTGCCGACTGGATACGGCAAGTTTAATCTATCAACTAGCTTCACTTCTTCTTCGTTGCTCTGATGGGTTGTAGCGCTATCCTATTACGTGACGAGGGAATTTGAAAGACAACCGTTTATCCCACCCCTTGGATTGAGCTCCGTCAATGGTGAGTTCCCAGACCGAACATCTTGATGTGGGTCTGGCTTGTCAGGCTAGGCTGCTCCTGCTCATGCCAGACAAAATAGGGCTGTAGCAGCAAACTCTCGAGTGTATTGAGTCAGACTTGGGCATTAATTTGGCCCCAGCAGCTAATTATTTGCCCTGGGACCCTTTGCAGGATAATCCAACCATGTTGTTACCAACCAAGATTTTAAAAGATTCTCTGTAGGTTTTTTTTTTTTTTTATGTTTCCTGTATATTAGTTATCATTCATATACATGAAAGTACACAAAACCACATACAAAAAAAGGAAAAGTGTGTGTGTGTGTGTGTGTGTGTGTGTGTGTGTGTGTGTGTGTGTGTGTGTGTGTGTGTGTGTGTGTGTGCGTGCGTGCGTGCGTGCGTGGTCTCATTGTGTTTCTTCTCCTCTTTCAGATAACTCCATGGGCTCCATGGACTGTGAGTATTTCATTTCTCTTTTACAGATCTTAGTACTATGTCTTAATTTAATGTTTATATAAGTTAAAGCCATGCAAAATTTATTTTGGGCACCAAGCAATAGTGATGAATGCAACTTCTGACCATGCATACTTGAGCAGGTGCTGCAGCTGCTCTCTACTTCCAAACTTCCAGACTCATTTCTCTCCTTGATAAATCATCCCTCAATAAAGATACGTCCCCAGGGCTGATTCTCCTCCGGTCTCTTTGTTTAATGAGGCCCAAAGAGAGTGCCCCCACAGATCTGTTTGGTTGTTTAAGCTGGAAAGTTACCTGCAGTGTTGAATCAGCAACTGCTATGTTTTTAGTTATTGATGTTGGTTTGTCGTGTCCTCAGCTCCAGAAATAGACGAGGCGGCAGTAATGCAGCTGGCGGAGATGGGCTTTCCGCTGGAGGCCTGTAGGAAGGCCGTCTACTACACAGGCAACATGGGCCCAGAGATGGCCTTCAACTGGATCATAGCACACATGGAGGAGCCTGGTAAGGGAACATCACTGCATTCAAATGGAACGTCAATATGGAGAGATCAAGACATACATGTTTATACTTTTTACTGTTGGGATGAAAGCACAACAGAAAGAAACAGCAAAAAGTGCACAATTTCTTCATAGTGTAAAGATAAATTACAATGTGACGTGTTTACAGATATAATACAGATGGTAACTTCAGTGTCTGTTTCAATGGACAGAGTTTAGAGCCAACTGTGAGCAAGATTCAGACTGTAACGGTGTTTGGTGTTTTTTGCCCCCAAAGTCGCCTTCCAGGCATCGTGGCAATGGTTAAGGTTAGGGTTAGCTGCCTGGAAGGCGACGTTGGAGGCAAAAAACACCGTTGAGCGTCAGTAACCCAATTGGTGACAAATAAACTGAGCAGCAGCTGCACTAAAAGAGACACCGTTTTTCGAAAATTTAAATAAGCTGAGTCTGCAGACTTCAAGAGGTGAGCATAAGATACGGGCAATGAACGAGGAAGAGAAATGGAGATGCTGCTTCACAATGCAACACAATGGTCGGCCAAGAATTTGATTAATTTGGAAAGCCAGGGTTAGCTCACGTGTGAAACTTGAGTTGTGCTTTTTTTTCTATGCCTATGCAAAGCTGCAGCAAGACACAACGCCACGGCAAGTTTATTTATATGGGACCTTTTAAGCACAAAGGTAATTCAAAGTGAGATATATCTCACATCCCCAGTTTTTACATCATCATGCAGACTTTGCATCCCTCTGTGTACTGCAGGTGTTTATCTCTCTCTCTCTCTCTCTCTCTCTCTCTCTCTCTCTCTCTCTGTGTGTGTGTGAGAGAGATAATCATCAGAAACTTTGTTCGGAGCTGACTTTGTCCCTTGTAGAAGCTCTCAGCAGTAGAGACGCTCCCCTGAGGCATTGACTCGTGTCACTTTCATTTCCCTAGTTGGCTGTAAAGGGCTTCTACAGTGGAGAGGAGAGAAATTAGAGCAGCCCACTCCCTGTTAGTTTTTAAATGTGCCTAATGCATCCGCAGTATAGGCTGCATTCAGGCTCAGTAACCTCAGTAACCTCAGTAAAACGTTGCGTCCCTGCCTGCTGCACAAATGTAACTTCTTCTTCCTCCGCCACATTTGTTTGGTTTCAATACTTTCTAATTAACATCACTTAAACTTTTATATTAACAGCTACATGTCTAACTTAATTATTTTAAGATGCATTTATTTTTGACTGAGTTGAACCTTAGAGTGCTGCTTTACAAAGGTTAACTAATGGCATTTCCAAAGCACTGTGCAGGCAAGGCGACTCAATTATTACACTTTTTTGTCGTAATTATATTTCAGTAAATTTGGTAAAACCTGAAATTGAGCCTTATTGAACAGGGCCATAGTTCATATAAACTTCATGACTATTTAATACAGGCTGTGATGTGACGTAAACACAGAGTCAAAGTTTAAGTTAAATAATAACCAATTTAGCAAAAATGTAACTTAACGTGCAAACATGAGCTGTTCAGTTTTGTATATGGTAATCGAAAGGACACAAGACAAGAAGTCTGAGATAGAGACAGGAGTGGGAGATAAGTGGTACGCTATTTCATTTATGGCAAGGATGATAATGAAGGCTCTGTTTACGACCAACAGTCGAGTAATTCCAGCTGTAGTGTCCTTGTTCCTGGGTTGAGGGTCACTTCTCTTTCATTTGAATCTGTTGATGTACAAAGCATTGCAGTTCACTTGGAAATGAGAAAGAATGTATTCTTAAATGTATTTCATGCAGAGGCTATAAACGTTTACAAGAAGTTTTTCAGTGTTCAAATGTAGAGGATGTTTACTGCATTGATTTTAAATTCATGTAATGTTCTTTCTGTATGCATTCATTTAAACAGCAGTTATATCAGAGATATTTCACCTTTCCAGTGTTTTTGGGACTTAATGAATACTCACTAGATACCTCATAGTCAGACATATTGTAATGATAGCACTGTTGTTATTAGTGTTGTATGTGTTCTACTTGTTTGAAAAAATAACAACACTACAACTTTCTTTATGAAACTGCACTTCTGTACTTAGTGTTGAAATTGTAACTTTGACCATCCAACACAAATATGTTCATTGATTGGGTTAAAAATATATGGAGAGCTACAGCATCTCATTATTATTTCTCTCTCTCTCTCTCTCTCTCTCTCTCTCTCTCTCTCTCTCTCTCTCTCTCTCTCTCTCTCTCTCTCTCTCTCTCTCTATTCTCAGACTTTGCAGAACCTCTCACTCTGCCCTCCATGATGGATCCGGGTCCCTCCACCAGCGACAGCCCCATGGGCGCAACCCTGCTGGGCAACTCGCCCCCCGAGGAGAGCATCGCCATCCTCACTTCAATGGGCTTCCCCCGCGCTCACAGCATCCAGGCACTTAAAGCCACGGTCAGTCTTCTGCCCACTCTGTTTATGTCCTGATATTAAATAACTTTTCCTATTAGCTGGCACTGAGACTTATTTTCCAGGCATTTCTTATTTCGTCTTATAATTTGTTTCTGCCAGCTAATTTAAATGAGTCCTAATCCTCGACATTTAAGAGTAAATTGTTGTTCATCAACCTCAGTTTGAGTTTCTGCATTTGCTGCTGCTAATATGTCTTCTCCTGTGACTAAAGTCCTCTGCTGCTGTATTGTGTAACAGTGGTTTGTGTTGAATGGCCAGAAAAGGAAGGTTAGCTAGTGTTTGCAGTGATGGCCGCCATGACTGAGCTAACAAAGGAAACTGCACCACTTCCTGAGAGTCAGACCTCTGTAGGTGGCGCACATTCCTTAGGGCTCCTGCACGCTGCCTGCGTGGCGTGAGCGTGTCAGCTGCGTAGCGTGTCCGTTTTTATTTTCGCCTCGTGTTAACAGGTTAGTGCTTGCACACTGCCTGCGTGACACACACGTCTCACGCGCAGCTCGAGCTGCGCCGGAAACACGTGCTTGCTAGAAATAGGACCGGCGCCTATTTTTCACGTGACACACAAGCGTGTTGGCAGGCAAAATAGAATACAAAAATATGTTTATATGTCATTTTGACATGAATACATTTAATAAACGACATTTTAATGTTTGAAAGTCTCTAGGTTTTGACATAAATGCAGATATAAATGTAATTTATAATAATAATAATAATAAATAATTCACGATTTTCAAATATTGCACCTGTCGATACAGAACAAAATATTCTGTAGCCTATTTTGCCGTCAATACTGCCAACGTTGTCTTTGCTGTAATCTAATCAGTATATTTATGTTTAACATGAAGTATACTACTGCTTGAGTGCAGTAAATTTCCACAACTCTCTCCCCATATGTCGAGCAAGGGTGATCCAAATCAAATATGTGCAAACAAATGTACAAACACAAAAATATTGACAAAATAAAGTTGAAGAACACGCTATTATTTCATTTCATCAATGGGAAACATACATGTGTAAAGACAAGGCTAGCAGCAGCAGTGCCGCGTCAGACACGTTTCTGGTGTGCAAAGACATAGAAAACAACATGCACGCCCGCCGCCACGCAACTGACACGCAACCGAAACGCCACGCTCACACCACGCTCACACCACGCTCACACCACGCTCACACCACGCTCACACCACGCTCACACCACGCTCACACCACGCTCACACCAGTGTGCAAGAGGCCTAAGGGCCCTATCTTGCACTCAGCGCAATTGACTTTGTACACCGACGCATGTATAATTCCTATTTTGCACCCGACACACAGCGGACTTTTCTCTCCACAGACGCATGTCGGTAAATTAGGGAATGTATTTGCGCTCCCGGGGGCGGTTCAGCGAAAAGAGGAGGCGTGTTCCGGCGCAAACGTTACCTAGTGCTATTTTGCAGTTTCAGAAAACAATTCCGCCACTGACCAGGAAAAACCTGGTCAAAAGTCAGTGGCGCGTTATTCAGATGCTATTTTAGGGGAGCGTGCTTGGCCATAATGTAGCGTGTGCACAACGC
Organism: Perca fluviatilis; assembly: GCF_010015445.1. Taxonomy (NCBI): domain Eukaryota; kingdom Metazoa; phylum Chordata; class Actinopteri; order Perciformes; family Percidae; genus Perca; species Perca fluviatilis. Next base: position 20,860,683 of record NC_053120.1, read on the forward strand.
GCATACACTTCTCTCATCTAAACGGACGCAGCAGTTCCCATTTTTGCAAACCATACATAATTACAAAGAAAAATATTACTGAACATGCGCTTCAGGTGTTTGGATAGATCAGGAGGCACTTCACAGTACAGTCCTCAAAAAGTCGCAGCATTCTTTGTGGCTTGTTGTGTCTTATACAACATTTCCATGAATCATGGATGTGTTGATGACATAAATGAGGAAATATTAGAGGACTTAAGGAGACGTGATGTTGAACTACGGTGGGATTGGACACTCAATGCGCTCCTGGTGGAGCGAGTGGATGGAGATGGAGTGGACGGACAACAGCACAACAGGTGCAGGTGGTGCGTTTGGAGGCCCACGATCCATGGCTGCAGCAATCCTCTCCAGACTTGAGGAGATGCGCCCGAGAGGCTGCAGCAACATCGCCACCCGGCCAAGACGGGCATTAATTAGCCTACTTTGCCGCATCCCGGACAGCTCCCGCTGGCATGCGCAAGGCAAATCCGCCGTCATAATAGCAATCCGCCATGGAACAAGCGCGCCTGCTCTTAAAGGGAATGTGAGATGACGCTCTGGATGACACACCTAGCTACTTCAGACCAACCCATTTAAGATTTGCGTGGGACGCAAGACTCATTTATCCCGCCGGTATAATAGCAACAGCGCCCGAGATCCGCCCACAAAGCTACTTGCGTTTTGCTTTTCATACTTGTGTTTCAGATCGTTAAAATAGGGCCCCAAGTCTGTGACTCACAGAGACAAAGAGTTATCCAGCAGAAAACAAAACAAAGTCAAGAGAAGATCTGCGGACAAAGAACCACCCACACAGTTTGATTAGTGCAGAAACAGCACCACAGCAACAACCTGCCTGACACCACAGAAAAAGGAAGAGCGTCCTGGTCAGTAGAAACAGAAAAAGAAAAAGTGTCACCAGTTCATGACAAAGCAGGAGGTTGGCATGAAATGAGGTGTCGTTTGGAAAGAGGGCAAAGAGTGGGCGAGATTATGAAAACCAAGCTCTGTCACTCATAAATGGGCTTTGCTGGCCCACTTGTTTGCTTTCCAAACTGCAAATTTAATGTAGGTCTTACATGTCAACAGTGATTTAAATATGTCTGCTCTGTCTCTGTTTACAAATAGTGCCAGCAGCATACGGAAAGAACAGGTTCTGCTTCAAAGACACTTTTTTTTTTGACACAAAGCCATTGTATCATTACATCTCACAAATTAATTTTAAACACACAGTAAAGAAGTTCAGATTATTTACTGTGTGTGAATCAAAGGGGATGCATCTGCAGCAAATTTATTATCTCCCCTGTTTTGAAATGGCCCCCGTTTTTCATGTTTCATATTTCAAACTGCCCTCTCAGCAAAAAATAGCACAGCAGACTGTTATTAAGGCACGGAAATAGACACCAGGCTTCCTTGTTTATAGTTCATCATCCACAATACCACCAAACTCCCTGCTATCTATGATGTTGTAGAAGTGAAAAACATAAAAACATATTCCTCTTGAGGGGGATGGAGGTGTGATGCAGAAAGGGGTTTAATAATCCAGTTTATTATTAGTCCAAAATTAGGAGGACATTTTTTTCAACCTCAGTGACTTGACTGGGAGAGACAGAAAAAGCAGGCAGCTTCATTTGCCAATCAAGACTTCTCCAGCGATCGCACCTCTATTTTAGATTAAAACCAAACATCCTTTAGGGGTAATTATGCATAGATGGATACCTGCCACCTCCCGAATAAATGGTCTTTTATTTTTGAGGAGCTACCTAAAGACACAACAGTATATGTGGTAAATGTATTGTCCTCAGCCCAGATTTTGACCTCGTAGCCTATCTGTATGTAGGCCATATGTCTTCTATGTGCCTATAATTCTTGTTAAATCTCACACTTTTTAGAAGAAAGTGCTGCTTCAGTCATATTATGCATCAGTGTTTGTGCAGCACAGGATGTTCCCAGGAAATGGTGATATCCTCCTACAGCACACTCTTAACGGGCTAAAACCTATTTACCAACACTGATATATCTAAAAACGACAACTATCCAAATCTTCCTTCAATACTCTTATATTAGAGGCATTTTGTGTTTGGGATTACATTTAATTTACATAGTAAACTTGAAACATTCTTTCAGAACAACAACCTCGAACGAGCACTCGACTGGATCTTCACCCACCCAGAGGAGGGAGGAGAGTGACGCCCTTTCAGACATGGCCGACACGGAGCCCAACGGCAACGCTTTCTCCAACGCCAACTCACACAGCGACTCCACACTGTCCCCAGACAGAGACGCGTCGGGCCCGCGGGTCAAAGACGGACCGGGACGTGAGTGACTCTGCGTGACTGATTGTAGCTGCCGTTTCTGTCTTGACTTTATTTGTTATTGATCCTTATCTAAGGTGCATCAAGTAATGAGAGGTTGACTTTTTGCAACATCTGTTGAATCAGTAGAAGTGCAATGAAAGGTGGAGTCAAATTTAGAGTAAGCTTGGTAATTGGGGCAGATATCCAGCAGAAGTGTTTAGCATATTTAGTATATTCATATTTGCAAGAAAAAGACCTGCATTTCAATTAAATTAAAATGGGGTCAGAGTCCAAAATAAGTGTCAGAGGGCATTTTCTACCTCTTGATTTTTAATTTTGCCTGGCCCTTATGTACTTTCAAAGGCCATTTTACCCTCAGCTCCAATTAATGTCTGATGCTGACAGTGTACTGTGGTGCTGCTGCTCCCTGAGCTGCTCTGCCAGACCAACTTCAGGCACAAAAACATGATGCGGCAGCTTTTTAGCTCTTAAAGGGGAACCATTTTAAAAATTCATACCTGTTATTCCTATGGTCCAAGAAAGTCCAAAAATATTGCTAAACATGAACAACTCCAAATCCAAAAACGAGAGTGCTAAAACTCCAATTTGTGATGTCATCAAATATAAAGTCAGAACTGCTCGATAGATAATGATTTCAGAAAGATGTTATAGATGGCACTCACATTTTCTGTTTTAGAACTGAGATCGCTACAATAGAATGAAACTCATTTGGTATGAATTTCATGACTTTATACCTGATGACATCACAAGTTTAAGACTTACTTCTCTGGTTTCTGGCTTTGAAAGAAAGTAGCTCATGTTCACAAAATTGATTGAACTTTCCTCCGCCGTGGAAATAACATATTGGAAATCTCAATTTAAGTGGTGTTCCCCTTTAACACTCCTCACAAAGGAAATATGTAGTGTAACAAAGCATCTACATGCGTATACCAATGATGTTTAAACCACTACCACGCAAAAGTATGGGTGAAAATCCCAAAATTCCATTTGCAATGCAGACATTCTGGCTTTTCATGATTTTTTTATTAATGTTTACGTATATTATTCACAGAAGCATATTCTGAACTGTCTTCGCCACAAGAGGACCTTGTTTACTAGTCATCAAAATCCATAAAAAAACTGATATTGAATTAGTTTTTAAATATAGCTGTATATTTGATCTTTTTGATTCTTTTTTTATGCTTTGCTTGATCTGTAACATGAAGGCATTACCTTTAGCAACTGCCCTTCTATCTTTACTGTGTAGAGGCCTTAAAATAGTATTTTATAGCCAAGGCTTGTATGAATGCCCTGTTTACATGTTCTTCTACTGAAGATGTCAGTTTGAGCAGGTTGTGTAACAGATGGTTTAAGTATAAGACATTAGTATTTGTGAAACACTGCTGTGTTATCTAATCACATATTCTATATGTGACTTGATTTTTCCCCTTTTTTCAGGTTATGAGCTCTTTGCTTTCATCAGTCACATGGGAGCATCCACCATGTCAGGACATTATGTCTGTCACATCAAAAAGGAGGGAAGGTGAGTTGCACACAGTTTCTCAACTTTATATTCATTCAGTTCATTATGGTACAAAACCGACAGCATATTGTTGCTCACTATGAGTCACTGTCACAGAAATGTCTGTTTTTAATGGTCTAATCCTAATGTGTTTTCATCTCAGGAAATCGATGTTGTAAAGAAATTAAACTTTTATCATTTTTATTATTAAGCTTTTGCCGCCAGAAGTCTGAAAATCGCAGGGACAGTCAATTTTTCTTAGACTGAATGGGGAAAAATAAATTGACCCATTTCCTCTGTCCTAATAGCAGTCTGTTTTTGAAAGAAGTGACACTTGACAAAGCATTTCACACGCCACACATGTTCTGTTTTCCTGTAGGTGGGTGATCTACAACGACCACAAAGTGTGTTTGTCAGAAAGGCCTCCAAAAGACTTGGGCTACATCTACTTTTACCATCGACTGTCTAGCAGTTAAACTGAAGTACCCCTCTCCCCCTCCCCCCTTCCACAATGCAACCTTTTTAAAGAACCGCAGTCTTTCACCCTGAAGACTGGCAGACAACTTTAATAACAGCCACAGTGAAAACGATGGAAATAACCTCTCAGACCAGCTGCTCGCCTTAATATGATGTCATTCAGGAGCAACCAGGAAACGTGGTCAGAAAAGGAAAGCAATGTGCATTTGTGTGCATTTGTGTTATGTTATGCTTTAAATGTATATTTTGGGGTTTATGTCTAAGAAAAGACATTTTCTTGACCGTGTAGGTGCAGAGGGATGTGTGCAATTTCCACTAAACAAAATTTCAATATCAAATCTTATTGTTCCTCCTTTATGCCTTCAGCTACTGTGCCAGTATTTTCAAAGTGGTACATTTTATAAATGTATATTGAAATGGCTTCACTGCCGGCCCTGAAATGCTCTGAAACTGCAACAACAAACAAGAAATCCCTGCTGCTCGTGGCTTTGTATTTTACTTTGAAATACAAAAGAATGTTTTTTCATCCCCGGGAAATTGAAAGGACATTAAGAATTAAAATGTTTTGGGTGGTCACCAAGATAATTAACAACATATACTGTATGTTCAGACTATAGGGGAGCACCAAGAAGGCCATGAACAGGCGTTAACTAGACTGTAGTTAAAAATACAGTATTACAGGTTGAATAATGGCTCAAACCTGCTCCAGTTCTACCCGGAGACGACATGCAAGTTTGTCCCTTTTTAATGAGAAACTTTCTGACGTAAACCAGCTGAGTTACAGTATCAAGATAGACGTATTTTCCTTCCCTGAAAGCACCTTTTGATTAAATCAAGTTTAAATTTTGCAGCTGATGCAGTTGAAGTGGACTTTTTATTTACCAGCTATAAGCAGTTGAATGTGTCAACTTCAGTACTGCTGACCATGTAAGTCCTTGAAGTAACCATTAGTCTATGAAGGAGATGACAGCATTGCATATAATTGACGTCTAATATAAGCAACTCTGTGCTCATTCTAATATTTATCAAATCATAAGTGCACTGAACTTCTTCGTTCTCCTTTTGTCCATATTACAACATATTTTCGTAGTTGGCAAAACTTCAACTCTCAGCTGCAGCCGGTGCAGTTTAGCTCCTTTCTCTCTCTGATAGATTTAGACTGTGACCCAAAACCTTAAAATGAATGTTTTCCTTCACCTGTTGCCACTTTTTAACAGGTCAGTTAATTCATTTATGCATCTGAACTGTTTTCACGAGTAAAGCAATATATGCAACTACAACCAAATCTACTCATGAACCTACTGTATGATGAAAAGCTGTACAGTGACCTGCATCTCTTGTACTAACAGACGTGGTGCAGTGCTGAATGTATAACTCCATGGTGCTAACTGCAACCAAAACCTCCTGTTCAGTTTGAATACTCCGAAACCACAGTGAACGTAGAACTGGCCCTTAGCTGTTTAGTCACTATAAATAACCTCATGCTGGATTATCCACCAACTCTGTACTCTTCTCGTTTATCTACTCAGTATGTTTGAAATGTGCCAGACAGATTCAGCATGGATATTATTGTGCGTTGTTTGTCAAATATTCGTGAATTTGCAACCTCTGACTGAATCTGGTTTTATCTGTTGCATCCCAAAAAAGGGCAGTGTAATATCACAGTGTTGGTATTTTGTCAGTGGCACAAACACTTAATTCCAGTTTGGTGATCCTGGCATGTGGTGAAACGGTCTTTCACTCAGTGGTGCACTTTTGTGTGCATAACGGGAGTTCCGCTGAAAATAGACTTTCCGAATGTTACGGTATTCTGCAAAAGTCTACACCTTCTTTATATTTGCATTTTTTTTGCCGATTTTTGTAGTCATTCCCTTTCATATTCAAGGAGAGGACAATCCTTTGACAATAAACTGACATTTCTTAAGAGGGTTCAAAGAAACAAAAGGAGACATATTTGACTGCATATCTGATTAACATCAATAACTGTAATAAGATTGTCCCTAAAAATGTCTTTCAACAATCTCATGTAATGCTTTTTAAGACAGTCATATGGGTGTTTTTCCTTTAGGGTTAATATCTTTACAGACAAAATTTTTATTACAGATTAAATCCATATTTCAGCGGTGCTCCCCTTTAACAACACTGTGCATGGACTTCCCTGAGCAGAACTTCAGTTTTATTATATCTTGACCTCTCATCTTCATTAGACACTACTTGCTCAACTGCAGCTTCATTGTCTATGCAGCTGGGAATTCTAAAAGGTCTCTCTATGCAAGTCTTGTGTTTCTGCTGTTCTTCCTATAAAAGGTGATTTCTTTTTGTGTGTGTGTGTGTGTGTGTGTGTGTGTGTGTGTCAGAAACCACATGTATCCTATCGAACCCTCATCTGTAATCGGTGTTTCCGCTCTTGAACATCAGTGGATGGGGGATAAACTTGTTGTCTTGCTGTTATTGTTAGTTGTTCAGATATTCTGTGCAATTCATTTTATTTCTCTGCGCCTTTTGGGGTTTTGCGCCCCCCCTCCATCTTCTTGTTTACGTTATCGTCTTTGTATTTTGTCTTTTTGTTTCAGCTCTTCCTCCAGCTCGGTCTCTTCCATTCTTTTTCTCTACGTTGTTAAAACGTTAAAACGGTTCAATTTGTCACAAAAATGCTTTTTCACTGTCAGCATGTGCACTAGACGTTGACATTTAGTCATTTGGATTGTACAATTGTACTTTTGTGAGTTGTATTCTCTTTTTCATTTCACTAAATGTCAACAAAGGTTCTTCACTTCTTTTTACTCTGTTGCCTTTTTTGAAAACAAGCTTGTGCCAATTCTGTAGTTTTCATTACATAGATTTCCTGAAGGGATTATTTTAAGTTGACTTTTGTAATGTATGCATTTATCCAAATGTGGCTTAGGTGTATGTGAATAGAGTCATGACAGTATATGCAGTGGCACTGTTTACTTACAATGTTTGGGTAATTTAATAAACTACACCTTTGTTGAGACTTGGCCTCTTTAACAATGAATAAAAAGCTGCAGTTCAAGTGTTTCCTTTTGGAAAATAAAGACACAAGAGCATAGAATATATAAGAAGAATTTATTTTAAAAGATTACTTTCATATTGTACGTTTCGAAAGGTGCTAATGCTTTCCTTGTGATTATACAGGGAGAGTAATATGCATTATAGTAGGTGTTTCAATAAGTAATTCATATTGTATATAAAGTATATAATTTCTACGTTCATTCATCAAAATATTTTATTCATATGTATGATTCATCGATAAATAAACCAGAACCAACAGCCTTTGTACACCTGTTGAATTAAAGGAGCAAAGAAGAATAAATGCACTGATAACCTTTATGAAGCCCAACCAATGATGTTGTTAATAACATTTTGGAAATGCTTTATAGAGTGTGAGAACTTGATAATAATGCAGAAGACGAAACACATCTATATATTGTTATTACCACACTTACAAAGCAATAAAAAATGCTTTATAAATATGGAGAAAAACGTGTTCCAACATTAAATACAGAGTATTTGCAGGTCTTAAAGGTCCCATGACATGGTGCTCTTTGGATGCTTTTATATAGACCTTAGTGGTCCCCTAATACTGTATCTGAAGTCTCTTTCCCGAAATTCAGCCTTGGTGCAGAATTACAGCCACTAGAGCCAGTCCCACAATGAGCTTTCCTTAGTATGTGCCATTTCTGTGTCTGTAGCTATTGAGGAGGAGAGGGGGGGGGGGCCTTGACCAACTGCCACTTTGCTCGTTTGAAAGCCATGATGTCTCTCTCTCTCATGGGTGGGCCAAATTCTCTGGGCGGGCAAAGCAGAGAAAGGGGAGGTAACCTTGCTCCTCATGACCTCATAAGGAGAAGATTCCAGATCGGCCCATGTGAGCTTTCATTTTCTCAAAGGCAGAGCAGGATACCCAGGGCTCGGTTTACATCTATCACCATTTCTAGCCACTGGGGGACCATAGGCAGGCTGGGGGAACTCATATTAATGTTAAAAAAACCTCATAAAGTGAAATGTTCATGCCATGGGACCTTTAAAGTCTTGAAAAGCATTGAATTCAGTTTCCTCAAAGTGTTGCATTTAATTTACAAAAGTCTTAAATATTTACTATTACCTGCTGTAGGGAGTAATAGTTATTTTTCATATTTTTCCAGTCTGTTTTCATTTCACACCACCATTTTTCCCAGTGGCCGTTTTATTTCATATTGCCACCTTTCATCACAAAGTCTTCCTTTGTCAATCAAGAGCAACTGGTCAGAGCCAGTCATGTAATTGGCTGTGACATCGAGTAGATAGCCAATCACATAACTGGCTACAATGAAATATAAATGACGTGCAATACACTCTGTTATTGTCAAAATTAATAAGCTGAGTTTTTGATTTCGCAAATTATTTCATGGTTTTGTGTATATATGTCTGTATTTATTTATAATTAATATATTATTTATTTCATAATGACTTATTTATTTATTCAGTTTTAACACCCTGGGTCTCCATATATAAATCATGATGAGCAAAGATATGCAAACTTAGTACTGAACATATTAATATAATTCATTTCAATGTTTTTTGTTGTTTGCTAATGCAGCACATAACTATTAATAGTGTACAGTAGCTTTATGAATGGGTGTAACAAGTTATTGATATGAAGTTAAGCATGATCAAGTTTCAACACTGAAAAGCAGTTGGTAACAACAGATAGCTCTATTGGCTGGGGTTATTAAAAGTGTTATCAGTACATTTATAATTTGTAGAAGCCATAATTACAAAATGTCTACAGAATTTCTAAATGTCTAACCCTATGATTAGCCAGTTGTAGCAATGCACCAGTAAGCTCAAGTTCAGCATATTCAGAAGAGATTAACTCCTCACACACTGTTTCTCGAGTTGCGCACTCACTCGTTCTATGCAAGAAGAAGCATTTTGTTTTGAATATATGCTGACTATGTACATCACTTTTTATCAAGGTTGCAGATTTTCAAAGTGCATTGTAGAAATATTTCAAGAAAACCTCAGGATATATTTCATTTTTCTATGTTAGTTGTGGGAGCAAAAGAAAGCACTTCCATGTATTTCATGCATACAAATAAAAACAGCATTCCAAAAAATAAATGGAGAGGATCTAGCATGCGATCAACCTCGATCTGTTCCTCAGGAGCATGCGTTAAGCTAGGTCAGTTCACCTGAGAGGGTACAGTAGGTAGGTTCTACAAAAAGAAAACTGGCACCAGGCATCATCCAATCTCAATGCACTGCAGTATGATGTACACAGTAGAAGTTAAAATTTTAAGCCAGCAATTTAAAGTTTCTTTAAAAAAATAAGTTTCTCATTTTTAACACAACTACAGTATCTTGAAATGCAAAAAAAGCAAAGGCCTACAACCTCATAAGAAAACTAGAGTTGATTTGGAAATCACAACTTACCAGACATCATGTTTTGAGTTCCCACAGTTCACTATTGACACAAAAGACAGCTGAGAGGACTGGGGACAAAATAGGTGTTTATATTTTAAAATAGAGAGATACTGGCCAAGAATAACTCCCATGTCTCCCAGCAATCTGTCAGGAAACTAGTACAAGTAGATTGGGTTTACGGTTAATGGAAACAAAAGTGGGTGGAAGCTTGTCTGGGACTTTCTGAGATTTTGATCTGATAATGAGCTAAATGTAGCTGTGCAGCTGTAACGTAGATGCAAGCAAGAGTCTACAGCCTGCTCGGGGCTCTGTGAGGCTGTGCAGTGGTGCTAACAATGACAATGCTAACATGCTGATGTTAAAAGTGCCCTGCCACACAAATTTCATTACTTTGTGCTGATGTCTGAAGTTCTACCATGGACTCTGTAACATTTTTTGTGGAAAAAATGCCTTGGTTACCTTGTTTCAAGCCATTCTAGCGTGGTACAGAAAGCCTACAGGAAGACTCAGCTCGATTTCTGCCAGTTCTCATTAATATTCAACAAGCTAAGCTGTTTGAATCTGATTGGCTAACAGCTAGCCAATGAGAGCCTGGCTGTCAGCATCCTTTACCCAGCGCAACTGGGCGAGCTCATGAATAGTAATGAGCTCAGGCAATATGATGTCAGACTGACCAGCTTTTGTAATTAGCATGATTTCTCTGCTTATTTCTTTTCAGAGGCTAGAGCTGACACAGGAGGTAGCATTTCATTTTCACATTCACCACATAACACAAACATATGGACCTAACATATGTCAAAAAATACAAGTAAAAACGGTTTTGTGTGGCAGGGCACCTTTAAGCAGGTATAATGTTTATCATTGTCATGTAGTTTTTTTTGTGTGAGCGTGCTAACAGTCACTATTCAACAGTAAACGTAAAGGACAGCTGAGGCTGATGAGAATGTCAGTAATTTTGCAGGTATTTGGTCGAGGGACGAGGTACAGAGACTGTTCAGTGAATAACCTGTCACTGAACACCACAAAAACCAAGGAAGTGATACTGGACTTCAGGAAGAAAAGCAACACAGATAACATAAAAGACTATACCCATCCTGGTCATCACCTCTTTGAACTATTGCCCTCTGAGAGGCGTTATAGGTTGGCCAAAATACGCACCTCCAGATTCAGGGACAGTTTTTTCCCCACAAGCAATTTGCACATTAAAGCTGTAGTAGGTAAGATTGTGAAGAGCCAGGACTTTGCCAACAAATTTGAACATCGACAACTTCTCAGTCCCTCCTCCCTTTCTGCTGCAGCCCAAACCGTCTCCTAAGCCCCTCCCACACAACGGAGTTTGACAGAACTGCCGGCATGTCAAACAGACATTTTCAATAACTAAACACTAACACAACGTTAACTTTACTCACCAACAGTAAAATGATGCTAACTAGCAGGCTACCGTTAGCCATTTCAGCATCACATCAGACCGACCACTGTGCTAACGTTACTATTATCCTCACCAACTAGCTTTGTGGACTTTTGACTACTAATAACCAAGTGAAAGTAAAATCATTCATGGTAAATATGTTACCTGTTGAGAGGATATGTGGCTACATCTGCATTGTTCTTCAGATCTTTAAAATCCTGCAGCCACACCACCTCTGAAAAGCCACTCCATTATTTACGGAGTTTTGGAAATTTTTCTGCAGCTCGTGCGCGGGGAGGGGGGAGGGGAGAACGCTATATATGGTGTGCCTGAGCAGTGATTGACAGGCAGATAGACCAACCCTGTGGCCCTGATTGGAGAAAATTGACCGGGAGCGGTGGAATTTTGCCAATGGCACTACAGGCTGTAGGAGGTGCCAGAGGAGCTGTCTTTTTTTTTTTTTTTTTTTTACATAATTCATGTAGTTCTACTGGAACATAGGGTCAGTTTCAGCAAATATGACAGAAAGTTAGTTTTATAAGACTTACCTACTGCATCTTTAAATAGGAAAAAACAATAAGCACTTTTCATCCTCATGCACTTTACGTAACAATGTGCAAAAGAAGTAAATTATTTAACTATTTTACTAAATTATTTCACTAGTTTACTGTTTACTCTAGTTTGAATCATTTTACCATCTTCACATTCTCTGCTCTATGTTCTTAGTTTAATGTGTGTGTTTTTATGTTAGAGTAGCACTTTTAATTTCATTGTATGTACTTACAATGACAATAAAGTCAATTCTGATTCTGACAAACCAAAGTATTGGACACATTCAAATGTTGACCTGATGGTGATGCTAGATAAAAAAGTCAGGGGATCACAAAAGTTATTCATCCTGAGGGGGGTAAGATTCTCTGTACCAAAGCCCCATGGCGATCCATCCAATAGTTTCGACATTTTACTAATGGTGGCGCGAGGGCAAAGGTCAGAGGATCACCAAAGTCAGGAGGAGTCATCCTCTGGTGAACATAAATTTCTGTACTAAATTTCATGGCAATCCTTTAAAACAGCTGCTAAGCTATTTCAGTCTGCACCAAAGTGGTGGACCGACAGAGTGACATTTCTATCTATAAAGCTGTGCTGCTAGCACTAACTTAAACCCTATTTGCACAGGACTAGTATTACCACTGACCTCATGTGATTTAGAAATAACCCACCCCATGACTGTATTTCATGCGGTGCACTGACACGGGATAAGTGAAGTCTGTATTTTACTCAAGTCTACTGACATTATCCCTGACAATTCTTTTATCATAATAAAATATCTGAATAAATGTGTGCATCCACTTCTGCTTTGTCCTCATTGCCTTTGCCATTGTGCAGTCCACTGTCAGCCCCCTTCTGATGCAGATTGTTAGTGGCATGCACATATGTGCTGTGTCTCACTGGGCTCTTCTGCCTCCTTGATCTATTAAACATCATGGTTGGCCACAGAGACTCTCTGCCAAAATTTATTTTGAAGTATCTGACTGCAGTAGCTACTCATCTGTTTCAGCCTGAAATATCATCTAACTTGTTATGTTGAATGTACAAGTAGATAACATATTAATGTGATTCTTGGATAATAGTAATAGTTTGCTAGTTGTCCACTTAAAAAGGAGAGTTTTCTTCTCAAAGTGCAACTAAGGGTGAGTTTCAAAGAGAACATATGTGGCCGCTTGTGGAATGATAGCAAAGCTTGATGTACGTCTGTAAATACGGTGAGTGTGAGGTCATGTTGCTACACCACAGAGTTATAAAACATGAAGGCTACACTTTAGGTGGATGGTTCTGTTCTTTTCACGATCACACTTGTTTTGTTCTCCCCCAGCTTCCTAATGAAACACTTCTTCTCATACAGACCATGACATCAAAGCTGTACAGTTTGGAAGATGAATGGCTCTCTTGCCGGTCTCTGGTTTCCCCTGATAGCGTTCTTTCAAAGCACAGAATCACCACCTCCTTTTGGTCCACCGAGGCAGACAGGGACAAACTGACAATTGAGAATGGCAACATAAAACATGACCTTTTGCATAGGATCTGAGAATAAAAACCTACTTTTTACAGCCCACCCAGGCCGTGGACACGCCTGTTAGACACCAAGGTGCTGAGCTATACAGAATAGCAGATTGTCTATCATTTACGGCGAGGAACGTGATGTTCACTTCACAGAGTGACTTTCAAACTAGCAACAGTGATGCAACAGAAGCAAAAAAAAAAAAAGCATGTATAAAAGCTTTGCTTCTGTGGTGATGCAGAGGAATTATCTGGAATAACTGGCTCAATACAATCGTGTGTTTTGTGGATGCACGATAACATAATGTTCTCATGTGAACTGAAGTTTGCAGATGGCAAAACAAATATCTTTTCAATATCTGCCCAAGCTTACATAAATATTTATATCATGCATGATGGCTGAGGCAGACTGATTTAATTAAATGTGTCACTGCCTGTGGAGGCATAGCAAAGACACAAATGACTGCATTAGGAAATGCCCCAATCTTTCTTAGGTCTTGGCTTGCAGCTACACATCCAATACCTGTAATATTATTACACTGTATTGAAATGAATACAGTCGGGAAAATAAGATTCTGATGCGTACATCAAATGTGAGGGCTATTAAAGCCACCCTAGAAGATAAAAGAGATATTTTTAGACCTGTAACAACTTTTGTTCATGTGAGAAAGTTTAAAAGTTTTCACAATAACGAAGGTTTTAAAGATCAATGTTGCCCAGCTTTTGTGTGTATTTCTCCACCCAGTCATCATAAAGGGAACTAGAAGCTAGGAGCCAAAACCAAAATAATAAACAACAAACAACAAAACAAAACAAAAATGAATGGCTCAGAAAGCTTTCAAGTTTAGAAGATGGCAGGTATTTAAAGAAATTAAAACCAGTCTGAAAATGGCTTAGTGTTTTTTGGTTGCCATAAAAATAGTATAAATAAATATAGTTTTTCGCATGCATTTGAGTAAGGCTTTACAACCTGGCTTGCACATTCCACTTGGGTTAAGAAAGTTATCTGTTTGTCTGAAGTGCAAAGGGAAAACTTGTGTGTGTAGTATGTTAATTTTAAACAAGAATCCATTTATGAAAATGCTTATTCATGCAGTATCATTATTCTCCATTGAAAGAGGATGAAAACAAGCCAGGAACAGAATTTGGAGCTCCAGGTCATATGGTGCAGTCTTTATCATGTGTTCACTGAATCCAGCCTTTAGGAGGGTGAGACAGTCTTTGAAAGTAATTGGATAACAAAACCATTTTTCTTTTTTTTCTCAAAACCTCAACTTTTCTCCACAAACAGCATGTGAGGGTTCCTGTGTGAGATTCTCAAGCTGCCTGTCTCTCCTGGCTCCAGCTCTGTTCCACTGGATGAGTCAGTTTTTAATTGATGTGTTCTCTAAGGCATTGCCCGTACAATCTTTGCCCGTCCTTGTGCTCTTTAGGGAAATCACAAATTGCAGTGCAAATCCATCACAAAGCAGTCACTTCAAGCACTTGGAAGAACCTGTCCTCAGAACTGCTCCAAGGTACTTGAGCGAAAAATATGACAACTTTGACGACTGCAGTTAATTTTGACGTGCATAAAAACTACACTATTGTCTCTAACATCAGATCCAATCCACTCTGAAGTGTGCACTTTGGTCTTTTGGCTGTTGGGTAGAAATCGAAGAGTACTGTAAGTGAAGGGGGAAATGCTATTGTCACTACCTCCCATTCCTCAAATGTCTAGGTTAAAGGCCCGCATGAGGAGATCCAGGTCACCAATATTTGCAGCCTGGAAGAGTTCGGGCTGGTCCATCATGGATAAAGCTATCCTCAGAGCAGCCCAGATGTTTCCAGACATGACCTGGTGGGACTGCTGCCGACTCCGGCTTTTCCTCTGGAGGCTTAACGCAGTCAGAAAGTTACTGGCCGCCTCTCTGGAGAAGAAACAATAACAGGAATCAGTTTGGTATATGGCATGCTGTGTGGTTTGGGGAGCTTGCAAGGGTTGATCCCGCTCAGGCCCTGCACACCCAAACAGGGGATTTCACTTGTTAGTACTGATTAAACATCTTCTTACGGCCCGGTCACACCAGCATTTACAGTCAGCGCCTGCTCATGGGGGAGAAGTAAATCTGTGCAAGATTTTTTAAAGCGCTGGCCTTTGAGGGAGCGGAGAACCGAAAAGATTGAAAGTCCAAACCAGAGGAACTATTGTAGCTTTTCAGCTGCTTGGCACAATCTACTTTTATCCCATCTCCTCTGAAGTTAGGAGACAGAAAAAAAATACATCTTTCTATAAACTACATGAACTTACTGTCCTGTGAAGTGACATAATGGTGCCCTGTTAGCTAAATGGTTACAGCCCATGCCATGAAACTGCAACGTCCCCAATTAAATTCCAGCCGTAGGACCTTTGTTTGACATTAAGATCTCAAGATAGCGCCGTGGATGGCTGTCTTGGTGTGTGGTAGTTACATTGTACATATTTACTTTTAATAGTATCTCCATAATTTTATTGTACTTTGTATTCTTTATTTATGTTCTTGACTGTTGCAATACTTGCCTACTGCCTTTATTTTTATTTCCATTTTAATATGTTTATTATTATTGTTTGGATCGAACACCAAGGCAAATACCTTGTAAGTGAAAACATACTAAGCTTATTTTGATTCTGGCCAGCTAGCTCAGAAAGCTACTGGGACTGACCATACAACTATGGGACTGACTAGGACTTGCATGTTTCCGGCTGGCTAGCGTGTTAGCTTAGCAGAGGCAGTAGTCACCACTAGTCCTGTAAATAGTCCCTCCGTCCATCCCCAAGCTTCTAGCACTGCCTATTACATGGGGATGTAGGCTACATGAACTTCACTGTGCCTCTTTCTGGTGTGACCGGGCAAGACAATATGAGCGTGTACAAACTTGTAATTAACTTGTTAGTTTTTTGCACCTGTTAGCTGGGTCTAATTACATCTGTAGCCAAAAGGCGATTTGGTCATTTTTAACATGGGTACGGACCCAGTTTTTTTGTTCAGCGTGACTATAGGCAACTGCTAGTTTAGAGAATATTATAGATCCATGACGAAACTGACAGAAGGGCGGGAAAAAGTCACAATTACAATATCATTAGTTTATCAAAGGGAATGCATTTTGGACATTTTGCTAACAAGTGGGTTGCATCCCCTCTCATATGCCTACTGCCTGTAGAAGAGGTCTAATTAGCCAGGATATTGAAAACACCTGTGGGGGCATACAGAACCTTAATGTATGCTGGTGATCTCATGCATGTGTGTAATTTGCCCAGAATGATAGCCTATACACTGTTACTGGAAAGACATGTTGCTGTTACATTTGTTCAATGGTGTTAACTTTGCATCACAAACCAAATTAGGTTCACTTTTATTCTATTGGGATGAAGGCAGACATGTCAGAGAAATATTGAACCTGGGCAGTTAAAACTCTACAGGCTAGGTGAGTCCTAATCATGCTTTTATGCAATGTGATGTGACATGTCATAGGCCTATGTGGATATATTGCAAATGCAGCAACACCTGTTAAGCTATTTAGCGTTACTTCAGTGTAACCTTACAACACACTCTTCCAAAAGGCAGTATGTCAGCTGTCAGTACTCCACTTGACCTTGGCTTCACTCACTTAACTTGATAACTTTTGCCTGTGAAACGTGGTAAATGGCTGTATTCTGGAGTAAACCATAGACTGTAAAAAGGAGCAAACATTAGATCTCATAGTAGGCTACATTTTGACAGGAGGAGCCGGGTATCGAATAGCCGACTCTGTGATGATTAATGTTAGTGGACGAACCTCTGCCCCACTTGTCAGTGTTATATAATTTTATAAGCTACCTAGTAAATACTAATAATACTACTACTAATTCATTGCTTTCATATGTTTTTATGGGTAAGCTGACCTCCTGACGGCCCCGTCATGTCGTTTCAGGAAAGTTTGTGAAGGAATAATGATGTTTGTGTCGCAACAGAGACACAATAGCCAATTGTTAGCCTCAACCCTCACACTGAGGGTTATTTTCTTGTCCTTGCTGTCTCCAGGGTAGAAACAACTCTTCCATGAGGATTAATTATTCTCCCCTTAGATGCTGAGGGTCACTGCTTCTCTTCACCAAGCTAAGTATGTGCTGTTTGTTGTGCTAACATGCTAACTTATATCTTCTGTGCACTTGGCTTACTAGTTTTATTGCTCGGACCTGGCTATGTCTTATTGGCCTCTGTTGGCTAACATACTTTCTGCATATAACATTACTGCTGCCCTGTAGGCTACCGCTTTGTACTGCATGTATAGTATTTGTTTTTGGAAGCTTGTTTTCTTTTGGATGTTGTCTGGCAGATGCATTGTGAGTCTCATGTTATTGATTTACGTAGCTGAATATGAATACTCATGTTTGGGTATTATGTTATGGGCTAAATTGTTTTTTTTGCTGCATATTTCCTTTTAGGTTTTTTTCCATTTCACACAATTATGCTTATGTAAAATTGACTTTTGTCACACACAAAATGAACATTTTCTTTTTCACACTTTTATAATCAGCCAAGCATTTGAGAAATGCATCACTAAAAAGCAATTGCTGCTACACTTAACATTAAGTTTATATCTTATATGTAGGCTGCTATGTAGCCTACTGTTATTCATCTGCTCATCACACTACTAAAACTACTCCAAATCACAAATGTTAGGATTTTGAATTAGAGCTGCAACCATTTTAATAATTGGTTAATTGTTTGTCATTTTCCAAAGAAAAATACCAAACATTCTCTGGTTGCAGCCTCTTTAATGTGAGGATTTAATGGTAATTATTATATTTAAGGTTTAAAAGAACTCTGAATAATGACCATGCTGTGAATAATTATAACACTGATTTTTCACTATTTTCTGACATTGTATAGACCCAATGATTACCTACTTGCTTAATTGAGAAAATAATAGGCAGATTAATTGATAATCGCAGCCCTAATAGGTGGGTTGCTGAGTTTAAGGTATATTTATCCTTACTTTACTAGATTGTATATTCTCTTCAATGGCTGGAAGTACCATTTGGACTTTTCTCCATAGGTGCTAATGAGCTAATGAGAGTTCTGTCCCACTCTCCTATAGCCCCAGGTCACTCACCTGTGTGCCCCCAGGTTAATACAGCTGATGCCCAGGTTGTAGCGGGACCTGATAAAACCTGGTTGCAGCTCAAGGGCTCGCGTGTAAGCCTCCACAGCTTCCTTACTCCGGTCCCCGTTCGCCAGTGTGGCCCCCAGGCGGTTCCATAACAAGTAGTCCTGGATGGGGGGCGAGTAGTGGTGTTGTTTGAGGGATAAGCAATGTCAGAGGGTGACGATGAAAGATTTGTTTTTAGTGAAGTTCACTGGGATGTGTGTTACATATGTGGCTTGAATATATAATATATGTATGGATGTATTTGAAGTAGCTACGAGGAACTTTTAAATGTTTCTGAAACATGTATTCTCAATCTGGTGATCATAAATGACCTGTAACAGCAAACGACTAAAAGACTAACAGTGAAAAGAAAGCTAATTCTGTATAGTTTTTATTGATGCCTTTGCCTCGCAAAGTCACAAAAATGATTTACAGCAGGCAGATCGGCTCTCACACAGTCTGATAGGTCACTGAGCCTGTGTTATTGTATCCAGCCAGGTAAAAGGTTGCAGGAGATTTCTTTATGTAGGCCTAATTGTATTTTAATTTTATTTTAGAAGTTAACTGTTGTAGTTATTGCTGATACTGGGGCAGGGCAATCAGAAAAAAAGGAAATTAAAAGAACAACTAAAAGCTAAAAGGGGAGAGTGACAGACGACGGAAACCCGAGTCAACTTGGTCTGGCTTTTAATAGATGGAGATTATTACGGGATTGTAAAGGATTCAGAACCGACCCTGAAGAACCGACCCTGAATTGCCCCTCTTCCTCCTAGACAGGTATGTAATTCATTCATAAAATAACTTTACAATGTGAGATGTGGTTTAACGCCAGTAGTCTACATGAAATGAAATCCCCCTTCCATTTAGCGCCCAGTTTTTATTTCTTTTCAGTCCATGTTTTTCTTAGTCTATTTTCTTTTTGTCACCCTGTACTTGTGTATAGCGTCCTTGGGTTTCATGAAATGCGCTATATAAATCTAAGTTATTACTACGTTGGATGCTACAACAAACTCTTGCTAATGCTTTGGCTCGTGACACAGTGACAGTGATACCCGGTTAAGTTTACAATACATCCAGAGTAGGCTAAGTTACCGAATGCAACAATTGATTATTGTAAATTAATGATTATTGTAAATGAATATGAAAGATAATATTGTAGGCAATACAAATGTTGCTTTTTCCGAAAATTAATCCAAACTATTGTATATTATTGCTCTTCAATAAAACAAAAGTATTTCTTATCTGATTACTCGATTAATCAATGGAATAATCGGTAGAATACTAAATTACTAAAATAATCGATAGCTGCAGCCCTAGTGGATATAATGTTTTGCAGCTATGCAAAAGGAAAAGCTCTTTACGACAGCAGTTGTGGTAAAAACACTACCACTTTTGTCCTAAAGGGCCACTAGACAAACTGAAAGTTCCTTGAAGCCACTTTAATTGGTAAACACACTGGCGAACTCCTTTTGAGCCTGAGAAACTCATCTGCAACATTATCTTAAAGTCTAAAATGCTTTCCAGCTCTGAAAGACCTGATCAAGCAGCAGACATTGTGTTCAACAGAATAAGTAAAATAGAGCTGATAATCTGTGCTGCTATACAACACTTAGCCTTGTCTACGTAGAGACAGCATGACAAAGCAGTGTTAGAGACATCATTCTGTATTTTATGTTTAATTTTTTATGCACAAAGGACGTGTTTGGAGCATTGCAGCTATGACATAACCTAACAAGGGTATTTTAAGGAGGGCTGTGTTACATCACACAGGGTGTCCTTGCCGTTGTTTCCCACCTGCAGGTACACAGGCACATACAGAGGTCATGGTCTGCTACAGTATAGGGGTCCTTCATCTTTGGCTAAGCCGAGCAGCGATATATTATTATCTCTCAGAGCTATTTTTTTCCAGCAGGGGAGCAGATATTACCAAGTCAAATGGGGAGGTTGGATTTACCAGTGAGTAATATTCTTGCCGGCCTGGGACATGATTTGCATGAAAGAGATGCGGAGATTGTGTGTGTGTGTGTGTGTGTGTGTGCGCTTTTTGGGCAAAAACATTACCCTAGACGGGCGAAAAACCATATATGGTTACTTCATTGACCTTGATTTTTTTTTTTACAAAAAGTCTCAAATGTTAAAAAGTCATGTCCTCCAATAACACTCAATTAGGGTTTATAAAAACATACAGTATCTTTGATATATGCAGGTCTAATACATTAACATTCATTTGTGAATACATTCACAATGTACCATGGAAAATATTTGTTTTTTTTTGCAAGTTTTGTTATTTAATGTAATAAGCATTCCAAGTATTTTGTGCATTTAGTGCAAATGGCTCATATACAGTAATTCTTTGGCATAATCATTCCCAAAATCTCACAATACTGTTGTCGTTTTGGAGAAAAGTGATTTGCAGTACAACTGAGTACAATTGTCATAGTTTCTGTTTTTAATTATCATTATTGCAACAACTAAAAATCACCAACATTGGGCATTTTTCCGAAGATATTACGAAACTTTGCATGACTCCCTGTAATTTAGCAATGTATCAACAGCCACCAGCTAGGGAACGCGAACAAACCAGCATCCTTGGAGTCCAATTGGACAAAAATAAGCAGTAACAATTTTGTAAAATGAATTTGCTGTGAATATATGAATGAGCCTCTTGATTATCCATTAAGTGTTGCCTGAAAGGTGAAGAGTTTACATCATTG
Source organism: Perca fluviatilis (assembly GCF_010015445.1). NCBI lineage: Eukaryota > Metazoa > Chordata > Actinopteri > Perciformes > Percidae > Perca > Perca fluviatilis. Next base: position 20,881,752 of record NC_053120.1, read on the forward strand.
GCATAATAGCGTGCCAGCTGGAGTCAACCAGCTGTCAGACATGTTGTCTCTGCAAGGAAACTAGTGCATCCCATGTGTTGACCAACTACAACTTACAGTCAGCTAGTCAGATCTTTGCCAGTGAGTCCTCAGCACATGCTGAATGGCAGAAGAATTCTCAAAAGTGGACAACTCAAAATCTCAGAAAATATTTGGCATGGCTGGATACCACTAGGTGTAATTGGAAAATTACTGTATGTTGTGGGGTGAACTGACCCTTTTAAGAATGTGATGTTTTTTGTTGTTTTACCATGTATTTCTCAATATGTCAGCATACTATATGCGTGTTCCTTTATTGATGACAAAAGGAATAAATTAGAATTAAATATTTTTTATTTTAAGATGCAGATTTGCACTTTTTTTGCCTTTTACGTTTACAAATCAAGTAATTTGCACTTTTTTTCTGACATGGTTACTTCCACTGAGGTTCAAATCGACCAATGAGACTATTTCTGCTTGCAGTGCATCTCTCAGTGATTGTACAGCTTCACTCTGTCTAATGTGCATGTGTGTGTCCATCCTACCTCGGGCCGCACCGACAGGGCCGTATTGAAGGCCTCTACAGCTTTGTTGAACTCTCCGCTGAGGTTGTAGAGCACCCCAAGGCCCGTCTGCAAATCCGGGTCGACGCTGTCAGAGTTGTGCTGAACTGCTTCCAGAAAGAGCTCCTTGACCTCGGGCAGGGAGCTGTGGACGCACACGCGCACACACACAAACGCACAGCTAAGGATTAATGTGACTTAAGGCGGCTGAGCTCTCTTTAGATGGCAGAACTATGATGTGCAATGTACTGCATGTCAACTTTTATTCAGTGTAAGAAAACTAAAGAGGGAGAGATTGACAGGGGGGTAAATGAGAGATAAAGTAAGGGAAGAAGAAAAGGGGAAATTAAAGGAAAAATGCAGAGAGACTAAAAGGACTAGTTCCGTTTTATTTGGGTTTAGTTTATGTAAATCAAGTCCTCTGTGTTGGCAGAAAAAGTAGTTCAGTGTAGTGTTTGGAGGATTTGTATTTTAATTTGTTTAACTTTTTTTGAAGTAGTTATTGAAATTAATAGCTCATGAAATATTTTTGTATTTTGTTTTCCTTTTATTTTGATTGGTAAGTTAGTTTATTCGCATTAGTCCTCCATACCGTACAACACTATAGGTCATGTATTTCTACCCTCCAATACAACCCATAAGAGCGTTTCATAAATCAGTGCCTCTAGTGGTGGCAGAAAATAAGACCCACTGCAGCGTTTTCCGTCCTCATATCTCAACCAGAGAATGTAAACGTTGCGGAAATGAGGGGAGAGAAATGTGGGGAACACTGGTCCTGGTTGGTAGCAGCCAGGGCCGACCATGGCCACCCCGCGACGGTCTCCTCCCCTCAGCTGTGTCTTTGGCAGCTCAAGTTGAGTGTCTATGCTTGTGACTGTTTTTCTCTATTCTACCTAAATCTCCAACGTGATATCATGACTTCGCGTAAACATACACGCCATTTGGATAAACACTAAAAAGCGAGTATGCGTCTTGATAACACTCCAATAATGGCATACAAATTGGCGTGTCATCCATACGCCACTTCATGAGATCAGTCTGAAATATCTGTAGTTTTGAGTTTAGTTTCACTCCTGTGTTCCTGTTTTTTGCTTTTAGATATCTGCCTTATTTATATCCTTCTTTCCTGCTGTTGCTGCTTCACATTAAAAGCTTTCTATTGGCAAAGCAGCAGAACGCTTTATTTTGAAGATGTTATAGGAAGTGCAATGTGTTTGTCTTTATGTCATATGTCAGTCTCCACTAGGCCAGTCATAACAAAGGGAGGGAGGGTAAAGGAAAGTTAGAGAAGAGAGATAAAAGGAGGGGGAGAACCGCAAAGAGGAGTGTAAAGAGTGAGGGATGGAGTAAGAAGCAGAAATGAAAAGGATGATATTTCATGTATTTGAGTGGAGACCACAGTAATTGTACCTGTATCTCCTCACAGTGACTAGGGGATTAATGATTTGATAAAGTGCTGCTTTACTTTGGGAAATTACTTATCTAACAGCCTCATTTTTTCCGGCTTAAGATAACACAGCCGTCTGCCTTCTACAGCACAAAGAGTGGTTTGGCAAGATGGATACATGTAGCTCCATATAGCCTATGCCGCCTTGCCAGTGAAATAACACCAATACCAGCTGTGGTTCAGAGACCTTGAAACAAGTTTTTGCTCTCCCTGACAGAGTAATGGCAGTTTAAGTAAAACAAATGAGAATCTGAGATGGCCAGTAAACATCTTGTTTTTGAGTGTGCAACATGCAGCACATGATATATGTGCATATGTTTGTCAGCTGTTCAGTGACTCTGAACTGTCAGTTCAATAATTTCAGTAATGTCAGTTGTTTGGACGATGGACATTGCAAAAAAAAAGATTCTTTTTTTTTGCAAAAAAATTGTGCCAGATAAAGAGGCTAAAAATACAGCTAACTGCTCTATTCTTTGTTTTCATCAGAGCTAAAGTATTGTTGTCTAAATACTCCACCTTTCGTGTCTGCCCACATTGGGAGCAGTAGACATCCTGCGTTGGGAGTTTGGGGATCCCATCAGGTGGGTCTTGCCCTTCAGCAGGTGCTTGTACTTTGGATTGTGTCGCAGCCAGAAGAGCAGGGCCTCGCAGGCATCATTTCGCATACCGGTGTTGGTCAGGCTCACAGCCAGAGCCATGAGGGCTGGAAGGTTGTTTGGGTGGAGCTCCAAACACCTGGATGGACACAGGACGCCGGCATGGGAGAGAAGAGATGGTGTAAGGTGTGCACTTCAAAGGAAAATCTAGATTTGACAGGCATTAATTGGGACAGGCCAAAGCAAGGGAACATCAGGCAGAGGCTAATGATTTCTGGGTCAGGATGGATGAGCTGCACCTCTCCTGATCTGCCTTTCCTGCAGGGGACAAGGTTTGCATGCTCCCCTCAGCAGCAGCAGCAGGGTTAGATGATTTGCAATAAGTTTGCATTTAGGAAAAAGAGAAGCTAGGGATGGAAAGTGTGTTTGTAGCGAGTGCTAAAGTTATATCACCAGTTAAATCATTTGGACAACTGCCACAAAGATCTACGCAGGCTTTAGTAATTGAAAATGGGAGAGGAGCAGCATTGTGTTGGACGACCAACTTGGATTAGTTAAGAAACTGGAGGAGAGGCCAAGACAAGATTTAGCTTTCATTAAGATCATTTTGAAGACAGATTTGCTACAGTTGATGCGCCAAATTCCTGAAAACCCTCATAATCTCAGTCGAACCAAATTATTTCAGTGCAATGGGTTGTTGTTAAAGATTACATAAACGTTGGTTAATCAAATCAAATCCACTGTACACTTTTTTTCGTGTGCAAACTGTTTAGTGTCCCATGAGTACAAAAGTGACCATACAACCATGTCATGCAGGGACTGTCCAAGATTTGATTGAGAAGCTCCATGTTTTTGAGTGCCAAAAGTGAAGCAAGAAAACTAAGCAAAAATTATTTGCATAAAAATCAACAGTCAAACAAAAAGTTTATTTTCAATATGATGTCTGTATGGCTATATTGAATTGAAGTGGTTATAAAATAGAGCTGAATAGGGCAGGATAACATGCTGCTTGCCAACTGAAGAGGACTAATGCCAGTTAAACATCTAATCTCACTTTCTACCCAAACAGCCCCCTTACAGATGGAACTATTACATAATAAACAAACTAAAATGTACACCATGCAAAATATCTGAGATCTGAATGGTGTTTCAGAATATGCATGAGTCTGTTGGATTAAGTGAGATTCTGGCAGGAACTGAAATATAAATAATTCACCATCCTTTGTAATCCCATTTACATAGAACAGCAATTAAATGTTTGTTTATTTATTTATTTATTATTAGTATTTTATTTTACAGAATGGACCATCTACTGTATGTCACACTTAAACAAGTAAGGATGTTTTTTTCCCTGAATGGCTGTCTCCTCTGTTTTCAGTTGAGTTGTCAGTGTTCGCACTCAGATAAGTGCAATGTCTGGCTTCAGCAGTGTTATGAATGAAAGTGGGCCACCACCCGTTGAGAACACATACCCTGGCTCTGTGCAATCACCATCCATGCGAGGTGTCTCTATTTTAGGAATAAAAATCTCAGAATGCTTCCTTCCAATTACTGGTTGGTAAAGTAAAACAATTGAGTAAAATGGTGATGCCGTTCTTCTCAGGACTATAAATACAGTATAACAAATCTTTCCATCAGAATTTTGAATAAACTTCTCCCATGAAGTTCATTGAAACCTCTCAGGAAAATTTCAAACGATAGGCTTTATCTTTTAACAATTCCACAGAGTCCGACTTGTGCAAACATATGGTGTCTTTGAGCAATGACGGCAGACAGCTCCGCCAAGTTTGATATTTTTGATTTTAAAATGGTAATTTGATGCAGTTGTTTCTCCTTACCTCTGGAGGGAGACGATCGCTGCCTGCTCGTTCTCATTTTCAGCCTGTGTGGTCCCCAACACTTGCCAAGCCTGCAGCAAAACAAAATACAGGTAACAGTAAACAGCAGGATGGGAACCTGGTATGCTCAAGGGGCTGAGACTTACAGTTACAGTGGCTCAGCATCGTCCGTCAGGCTCAATAAGTGGGATCCAGCACAGAGCGAATGATGCCAGTGTTTCAGACACATCAACACTTACACACAACTTGCTGAACTACTGCTTTATGTCTTTTAAAAAAAGGAAAGTGATAATTTAGGTGAGGACTCCTCATTTATTTAGAGCTGAACGATTAGTAGCGCATCAGAAAATTAATCAGGGACTGTTGTGAGTGAGGTGGAGGACATTTGTCAATGACCTATCCTCCCTAGAGGAGCAAATGGCTTACTTCAAGTAGGTCAAGTTGTGATAATGGATTTAACGTTTGAGTCATTTTTCGGTCAGACAAAACACATGAAGACTTCAAATCAGTTTCCCAGAGCCCAAGTTGTCTTCTTCAGAATTCTTTGTCTTGTCCTACAAATAAAATCCATTACATTACCAAAAAACCCAAATATTCAATTTACAATGATATTTAAAATGAAGAGAAGCAGCAAATCCTTTCACTGGAGAAGTTGGAACAAGCAAATGCTTGGCATTTTTGTTTTAAACATACCTGAAATGATTAATTGGTCCTCAAAATATATGCACATTAATGTATCCATCGACTAATAGATGGACTAAAAAAATTTTGAGTTGGGAGTTTTTGTTCTGTAAATGTTGAATGTGACTGTGTGGCAGATACTGTGGTTGATCTTTGAGCCAGTGTTGGTCCTTAGCAGGGACATACAAATGGAAAGTACCCTTGATCAGCACAAGAGGGCAGACAATGATATAACTAATCTCAAATCCAAAATGTGAGATTATGAGATTACCTCTCTGTATTTGTGTCTGTAAGGACACACTTAATAACCTGCTCTAAGGCTAATCTTTGTCTATGCTTTTTTGTTCCACTCTTTGAATTAATCAATGATTCAGAGGTCTTCACAGTGGGGCAATAAACCACTAAGCGCCCTAGGAGGAATTTTGGAATCGTATTAGCTCCATACACCGCGGGATAATCCTCTCCTCAGAATAACTGGCACATTTCTGTATATTCCAGGGGATTCCGAAAGTACTTTGTATGAAAGCTTTGCTCTTTCAGCCTTCAAAGAGGTCACTTCTTTAGAAACGGGGAGAATATAAAAAGGAGAAAGAGAACCCTGCAGAATGAGCTATTATTCAGCTCACTGGGCAAATGGAAATTCTCATCAAGAGTATGAACAAGTATTTTTGCTACAGTAAACAACTCTTTCAGCAAGAAAAAAAAAAAATCCTTTGCCCTCTACAGGCAATCAGCATCCTGCCTGTGGGTGCTGCCTACAAAATCTGCTTCACACAACCCGTGTGGTCAGGGGGGCATTCTTCCTCTCTAACTTCTCTCAAAATGAGGGAGTTATTTGGGTTGGATTTAGCCATTACGTAATTTGCGATGAAAACCTGTGCAGGACTTTAGTTTTATTGGCCATCGGTGCTGTAAATGAGCATCCATCCCCCAGCTGTGTGTGTGTGTGTGTGTGTGTGTGTGTGGTCAATGAATTCACCTCTGAATCTTGAGGGTCTTGCAAGACGGCTCCTTCCAGCAAAAGTACGGCGTTTTGCAAGTCTCCCTCTCGAGACTTCTTTAGTCCCTCTTCAAATGCGTTAGGCAAATCTTTATAAGGATTATCTGTGTGGAAGTAGTAACCCTGTCAGCAAAAAAAAAAAGGGACAGTGGCAATGTCAGTTTCTCTCTCTTTCATATTCAAATGAAAACCAGGGCAACTGTTCTGTGCAGTTGTATATTAAAGCAAAGCTCCAGCGGCAGGAATTGATCTTTTCTGCTTCACATCAAACCTGGGCTGAGCTCCCAGGGGTTTGTCAGTTATCTTTAAATGTTAAACTTTGCATTTTCAAACTGTGATTACCCTGGTGTGTTGTTGACTGTTTCTGAGTGCTATGACTTTGAAGCTTTTTCTTTAAGAACTAGTTCTGCACTGGGATCAATCAGAAAGCCCAGAGGTCTGATCTCGTATGATTCCCTTTTAAGACAAAGGTCAGCTGATGGGTAAACTATACTGCTCAGCCATATGCTCTGTCCTCTGACACCAACAAACATGACTTTATATTGCATATGGTGATACTAAACACATAGGGTAGAATATAGGCTGTATACATGGATACAACATGTTTTAAATGTATTAATTTGGGGGAACATAAATCTGATTATTCAATATATTTAAAGTAAAAAGTAACCAATTTGTTAGTGTTATTGTTGAATTTAAATTCAATGGTAAATGCTCTGCATATTTTGGACTCTAAATGACAACAAGCGCTCATGTTTATTTGCCAGAAAGCTCTATAATGCTTACAATCAAAGAATAACACACCCAACAAGTAGGTTTAAAGGAATAGTTTAACATTTTGTGAGATGTATTGTTTTGCTTTTTTTGCAGAGAAGATCGATACCACTGTCATCTCACCTCATGCATTAATATTGCGTTCCATTTACCTTGGAACTCGGAAGCCGGGCCTGGGAATGACGTCACACCTGAGTTGAATGCCATTGTTGAAATTCCATTTGCAAGTCGGATTTTTCATTGTGGGGTAGGCTCTAGCCAGGTTAGCCATTGTTAGCAATACCGGTTGATAACGGTTTTGTGTGCATGCAGACAGTGTAACAACATGTCCACAGATAGAAGATGAACAGGACTGTGTGGACGACTGATTAAGTGTGACACAAATAAGACAAAAGTGCTAATAAACTGTATGTTACTACAGCTTTCACTACCGTTGATGGACAGGGCAGCCATGTTGGATTTTGAGCTTGGGGTACTCGGAGGTTGTCCGGGGGCGTGTTTACGACTTTGACCTCGGAAAATCTGACCTCTGAGTACAAATGGAATGCACTATAAGTAAGAAGCTATAGGGCCTGAAAATGATCATCTTACCTTAGCACAAATACTGGAAACGGGGAAACAGCTAGCAATATGCTAACTATCTCCACAATGAAAATCACCTACCAGCACCTCTAAAGCTCACTAATTCAGACATTATATCTCAGTTGTTTAATCCATACTTGTGAATGTAAGTGAGTATGTGAGTTGTGTGAGTTACTTTGACCTTCAAGACTCTAGTCAAAGTAACTCTCACATTTTACATTTGTTTGTGATTAAATAAATGCGATAGAACATAATTTGTGAGCTTTAGCGATGTTGGTATAAGCATATATTTGAACTTTGGACACAGCCAGGCCACCCGTTTTCCTTTGCTTCCAGTTGTTATGCTAAGCTAACGCAGCGTTCCAGTTGAACTGAGAAGTCATTATTTCCGAGTTCCAAGTCAACTGAAGTCGAATTTGCGACTCGGAAAATTAGGAGAACCTCACCAACCCCGACATCACAATCCAACATGGCTGCTCCGAAAGCTGTAGGAATATACTGTTTATTAGCATGTCTGTCTTATTTGTGTCCCATTAAATCAGTTGTACACAGTACTGTCTCTCTTCTATCTGTGGACATGTTGCTACAGTGTTAGTAACTTTAAAATACCCCTACCTTGTTAAATATAATGGTTTTCCAACTTGTCACTCACCTGGTCAACTCGGGTAGGACGTCATTCCCAGTTCTGACCTCTGAATTCCGAGGTAAATGGACAACATAAGCCAATCGCTTACTGACTCAAGCTTTATACCTAATGTACAGACATGAGAGTGGTATCGATCTTCTCATCTAACTCCCTGCAATACGTGTCTTTCCCTAAATGTTGAACTATTCCTTTAACTTGGGGGGGTAGGTAAACAGGGGAATTTTGTGCTCTTTTTTTATTGAAACCCCATGTTGTGAGTTATGCCTGATTCAGGTATATTTGACATAAAGTATAGTAAACATACTTCGTATCTCTTTTTTCAAATGCTGAGTAACTCATTTTACAGTATAACTTTAGATAGGCATGCATTGTTTATTCAGTACTGTATATATCGACATCAGTGTCAAGACAAACGTTTGCACATGCTGATAGTGACCTTCTCATGTGGAGAGACAGAGGAGGGAATCTGCGCCTGCTCGTTTTCTGTCAGCCAGTTCCGCCGAGCGAGCTCTTCCCACTCTGCCTGCATCTTATCCCAGAACTCAGTGTCTGACTACAGAGAGAGCGAGAGAGAGAGAGAGAGAATGGGAGGAAGGATAGATGTGGGAAGGGGGAGAATGAGGGAATGAGTGATTAGTGCACACAATAAAACAACAGCTAATGTAATTTCCTGTCAACCTGCTGTTGGAAATGTCACGTCTGTCTGGCTCACTGGCTGTAAAGTATGCACAGTGATGTTAATAGGTAAGCGTCCTGTGTCTGACGCATTAAAATCTCAAAGGACGCTGTAAACTCACTATCCATGCTTCCTGGGGACGCACCCAGTTTTTTTTCCCTGATAATGCTACATTGTGAACAACAAAATCTGTGTTGAAATCATAAAAATAAACAAAACTTAAAAGAACGTACACACAGTTCTTATTAAACCTCATATATATGATTTGTACATATGTCATACATCACTTGTTGGGAGATAAGTTTCTTTTTCTGTCCTTTTTATGTGAGTTTTCTTCCAGCTGGCTGATTCAAATGGTTCTTGGCTGTCTTCCTTTCAGAGGCAGAGCAAAGTGGGAAGAATAATGCCAAACAGAGCAGAACAGCCTCCTGTGACTTATTGAGTCCTTTTTAGCCAGAAACTCATTAGTACATGACAGCACTGTGTACAGTAAATGTGTGTGTAGTGACACTGTAGCGGGGTAAAGGGTCAGAAAGATCTATTGTATGAATTTGTGTCTGTCGTAGTGTCAAAGGTCTTCTCATCTCTACATCTTAGAGGATTGTGTCCTGAAAATTGTCTTGGTGGCTTTTAAATATGTATTTAATCTTATCAAACTGCAATTAAAATTTGACTGTGAATGCAAAATTTATTACAATGCATTTTACAATGTATGTGAAATTTCACTCTTAGTTTTACAGCTGCTCCGTTTCTTTTGCAGTGGTGAGTAAAAGTAGCAACACTGCAATTAAAAATACATTTACATATAAAAGTGTATCAATAGATAAGGTAAAGTATATTAGTGTTTTTAGCTAAATGTATCCAAATAAACGTACTCGATATGCAGAATAACCCGTTTTAGTCTTTATTATTCTATGTTATTTAATTGGATTATTACCTCTGCCAAGGAGGGTATGTTTTCGCTTTGTTTGTCTTGTTTGTAAGCAGGATTGGGGAAAACTACTGGCCTGATTTTCATGAAACTTTGTGAATGGGTGTAGCATGGGCCAAGGAAGAACCCATTACATTTTGGGGAACATACACAAGTATTTTTCACTTTCCTTAAAAATTGTGAGATAGGGCTTGGTCTTGGGGGAGGTCTGCGCTCTCCCGAGGGCCCTTCCAGTTATTACTGCATTAATGGAAATGTCATTATTATATTGAAACTTGTTGGTTTGCTGCTTTGGAAGAAGAAAGTTGAATGTTTTCACTGTGTAATCTGGAAGAAATGGAAAAAGATTTCTACTGCCCTTTATCCTCTAGACTTAGATTTTGTATTGAATGATATAGAAGATACAAGTAAGTTACTGGATATGTATGGTGTTTGAAAAAGAGACCTTCAAATTGACAGTTTACTTAGTCAATGCATTTTGAGGAAGAGAACCTTGTATCAGTACTATTGTTGTTGCTTTTTACTATTAGATTGATTTGTGAGCAGACCAACAGGAAGCTTTTCTCTGTTGTACTATATTGATGTATTGTGAAGGTGTTTTATAATCCCATGAGGGATGGGCCATGAGATGCCAGGACACTTACATTCATCCATGTGCAAACAGAACTTTAATGATGTACCTTGTCAAGGGGGAACTATCTTTTAAGCTACTTTTATATGTTGTTAATTTAACCTGTAACATTACATCATCATTTATAAACTGCTCATATGTCTTGGAATTTGCAAAGCAACTAGAAAAGCTGTTGAGTAAATGTAGTGAACTACAAAACAGTATTTTCCTTTTGAGATGTAGTGAAGTGGAAGTATAAAGTAACATAAAATGGAAACATCCAAGTAAGGTACAATTTACATATACCTCAACTTGTACTTGCTGTAAGTACAGTACTTGAAAATGTACATAGTTACTTTCACCACTGTACCTTTTTGTAATGAATGTCATGGGACCAACTGTTCCAGCCCTGCGGCACAATCCCTACACAGTCCAGCACTGCTGCTGGCCTCTTGCAATTTCAGCTTTATGCTCATGTGAATGGTTCCCATGCTACAGCCATGATGCTCGTTTACATAATATAGTCTACATTTTTGGTTTCATTATTTTCCATTGTGTTGTGGGCCTGTATTTGTACTGTGCCTTAGTCCATATTCTCGTTATTTGCATCTCATAGACAGTCAGTTGTTTGCGTTGTGAAATCCCATCTGGTGTGTCCGCTCCACGTGTGATGACAAATTGCTTGCAGTATTGAAATGGAGTAAATATATGGATGTGTTTTTAATTTACAAGAAATCTAGTCATATTTCTTTATGCTGGTGCTTTTTACACTGGTATTGCCAGTTTAATTATGTGGAACAAGACAACGATACAGCAAGGCAATCTATATCCTGTGTATCACTGGAGTGAACCCATAGCGACTCTAATTTCAGCAGCTCTGATGAAGTGTTATGTGAAATAGATTGAATCCAGAGTGCTTTCTGCCGCCAAATATGTCACCACTGTTTGGAAATAAAGTGGGGGTTGCAGCGTAGGGTGGGGGATTCATTAGTTACTTCATTAATAAATTATTGCTATGTGCAACATAAATAATCATGGCAAAGGTTACACATACCCTCGACTGTTAGTGTCACTTTCTTTTAGAAAAGGTTTATTTATGTTTGCCTCTAAAATCCAATTAGTGTTTCTTAGTCAGATGGACAGAGGTAATAAATAAAGTGAAAATAAATGTACGCTGCCAGTAAGGTAATTTGTAGAACTAAGAACTAAGATAAACTATGCTAGGTTAACTGAAAACACAGAAACAAATGATTTTAAAAAAATAAAGAAAAAATGGTGCAAAACAATTGCTTCAGACTATATTTCACGAAAATAGTGAATTGTACCCTGACTGGGAAAACATAATTAAAATGGATTATAAAAAACCACAGATGTATGTTTTGCTCTAGGAATAGAATATAAATAATTATTGATTATAATTAACAGCTCTCAGAAGATTTGTTTGGTGTCAGTTCATCCTCAATAAAGCAATACAGTTATTCATTGCCAAGCAAACAAAATATACCCTGCGGCATTATTATTAGATAAAGGATATTTATCCTGTGTTCTCTTGAATTTGGATATTCCACAAATACAGATCATAACCATGTCTCAAATTATACAAATCTTTCAGTCTCTGTCTGTAGACCATTTAGCACATGAATAAATGTATAAAGGGAAATGTAGGCCTATAGACTTTGAAGCTTTTGGCAACCATCAAACACGCTATTTCAGGCAAATAAAGTGACTCATTTTTCATGATCCGCTTACTCAGTGTTTTTACTGCTGAAATGAACATTTTCAAGACCCCATAAATTAAAGCAGCTCCCTCTTGTTGAATTGGTAAACCGAAGTGATGTTTGAATTTCCGTTAATTTGTTGCTTTAGTAAGATTTTTAAATTCCTGGAGCAACTGCTTTTTTTTTTTTTTTTGCCAAAATCAGATGCGTTCAGCAAAAGAATATTTGATATAAGTCTTGATATGTCTGTGAGTGCTTCTCAAGTGGACTCTAACCATATCTGTTTATGTCGGTTTGAGTTGTGTTAGCTTCAACCTTTGGAGGAAACTAAGGTTTACTAATCCACCTTGGCCATTACTTAAAGTCTCATTATTTACCAGTGACATGGAGCAGCCTCCAAACAAGCTCTCCTCATCTCCAGAGCAAGGCTGGCCTTTTAATGTTAATGAGCCACCCACAGCTCTGCTGCATAGGCCAAGTCTGTGGTCAGCAAGACAAAAATAGGAAGCTCGAGTCCCGATAATGTCACTCGTTTTGGGAGACCATGTGATTACACACTATATGGATGTCTGTGATAACAACACAGAGCTACTGTGTCCAGGGCATGCAGTCAATGCAGTCAACTGTGAATTTATGACATGCTAATAGTGTTGTGATATGTGTTGTTGCTTGGTAATTGTGGGCTAAATGAAGGATGCTTTCACACCTGGAGTTTAGTTTGTTTGGTCTGGACCATGGTTAAAAAAAATCTTCCCTACTGTTACAAAAATCGAACGAAAAAATTACTGATTTTGAGCATTATTACTCAATACTGCAACTCAACCTCATTTTATGAATATTGATGAACAATGTAGTAAAAGGAAAAGAGGCGTCTTTCATTGTCCTACTGTCCTTAAATCCTGTAGTTGGTCCCCTTTGTTTTCTCGCCACAAACCCCATTTACAGTCTGCTTGCTGGTCTTTTATGTGTGAAAAGAAACCGAAGCAATGGCAAAATGCAACAAGTTTACCAACCTATCAGTCAGTCGGGCCAGAGCAAACAAACTGTGGGTTTGAAAACACCCTAATGCTCTTCTTTTTGGGCGTTCTCGCTGCAGTCGTTTTGTCTGCACCAGAGATTGAATGACATCTTTTTCACCAGCCCAAACAGAATGAACCGAACATGCAAACACACCAGGTATAAAAGCACCCTAAAACAAAAGCCTTTCATGTACTCTGTCAACAGCACACTTGACACAACAACGTAAGAGGACGAGGTATAGAATAGAATAGAATAAATCTTTATTTTCCACCGGGGTGGAAATTTTCCTTTGGCTCACCAGACATACAAGAAATAAACATACAGACAACATATCAGACATAGTAAGTTGAATATAAAAAAAGATATCAAGATAAAAACAAATATAGCTTTTGTCTTCACAGTTTCACTTTATGTATTTTCTGCACTGTTAGCTTCTTTGCTATATTTACCCCTGTATGCACCTCTGACCCCATTAATTTCCTCTGTGGGACAATAAAGTTACATTTTAATTTGCACTTGCCGGGTTTTTGGCAGATGCCTTGTGCACCCTCATTCTCATGTTGCCAGCTACACTAGAATGGTTTGGAGTTTGCTTGAGGACACACTGATGGAAGTTGTTGAAGGAGGTAAAAGCATTACTCACTATTTTTCCCATCCGCATTTTCCCAGCAGGTCTGTAGATTAAAACCACTGACCTTTTAAACGAAAGCTCTAACTCTAACTGCTAGGCAGATGCCTCTGCAATCTCCCACTAAACAAGAACTGCCTTAGACCAATATCCTGTTTTAATCAAACAAGAGGCCACACAGTCACCTTCATCTCGTCTTTATCGCCACTGTGGGAGCCTGTCAGGCCTCACAGCCAAAACACTGTTCCCTGAAGTCACAATTTACCCTGCTGCTGCTCCAATGGTTCTCGATTTAATAAAAGTATTACATTGTCATCAGCTCAGAGTAATTGACGGTATCCTCATGTGACATGGACAGTCACTTACCTACTGAGAAAATATCTTCATCAGCCTCTTTGTAAATTAATTCAAAGCTGAGGTCCCTCTCAAGGCCCACTGCCATTTTATTCTCCCTTTTCAAGGATTTTTACACACAAACACAGTTTCTCATCAGTGCCAACTTTGTAAAATGGATGATATTTGGGAGCTTAATTCCTTGTCTACTCCCTCTGTGGGTCCTAAATTTCTTTCTTTCGGCTGCTTCGTCAAATTGAATGAATTGGCAGGAAGGCGGTGTGCTGATTTAATGTTAGCTCTGCCGTCTGAGCTGTCTTCACCTCCATGTCTTCATAAGTATGAAACCGCATGCACATGCACAGCTTCTTGAATGGAAATTATGTGATTGTGGGCTTTGACATTGGCAGTTGAAGCCAAAATGGCTGACCCCTTGCATCACAGCTCCTCTAGAGTGGAGGCCAGCACTCAGGCTGCTCAATCGAAACTGTGAGATACTGTTACAATCGATGGTCCATGCTCAGACGCTTGTCCAGGAGCATCTCAGAATCTCATCACTTACCTGCCCTCTGGCTGACGCTTGTGCTTAAATTGTGCAAATATTTTGGAGGATGCAGTTTTACGGGTAATACAAGATGTGACATAATCGTTAACTTTAACTTTGGGAAGGGATCCCCAAGCTGCTGCTTCTCCTACTTTCTCAACGTCTTCCTGTCCCTGCTCTATTATTTATTGACCATTACAACTAGCTCAGTGTGCAACAGTCTACTGTAGCCCTCAGTAAAGCTAAAGTAACTCAATAGTGCAGGGTTCACTCCCATTTTCTTGGAAAGGAGATGTCCATTGAGGGTTTTATCGCAAGTATAAAACAAAACTTTCTTGTACAGTACAGACACTTGATGTAACCTTTCAAAAATATATTTAGCTGAAAGAAAAGCTATTGCAAAATAGGAAGAAAAAAACTCAAAGTGTGGATGAAAATTAATTTTCCGTCCATCTCATTAGTAAATAAAATAGCAACTTAATGTACAATGACATCGAAGAAGGAAAGTTGATGAAAGTACTTCAAACAAAAGCGTATTCTTTCTCAGAGATGTAGGAGGTTTTCAAGTAATTTTCCATGTTATCATGGCAAACTATCACATTCTTGATAGCACAAGAGCGTCAGACATACTTCACAACTCAACACATGGAGGGTGTCGGTACACAGTCCTGTGACGAATTAAGCAATATATAATTACTGTAACTTCGCTATCCCCTCTGGTATCTGATATGTCTGGCGGTAAAATGACTGACCTATTTACCTTCCTATTGTTAGCCAGCTCAGTGTTGTGAATATGTCTCTGGGTCAAACACCTTGTGAACTTGAGTGTGTGTAAATTTAGCATGGACTATTAAACTGTCAGCTACCACTACAGGGGCGAAAACATTACAGGAAGCATAATAGTGGCCATTTGACAAGGAGATGAAAGGGCTGAAGGGGTTAAATGGAAATCAGCTCCACAGGACTTTAAGTACATCAATTTAAATTGCATGAATGATATGAGGCTGCATGGGCAATGATGTTGGAAATGTGATACTGAAAAAAGGTGTCTTGGCATGAAGTTCACAGAATACTTAGTTTATTTCATCTCCTTATTTATAATATTTCTGAGAGCACTCAATGGATTTTTCCATCCCTTTCTCAAAAAGTTGGGGACGAACTGCAGGGTTGGAGTTTCTACTGAGAAAAATATGTCCTTTACTAAATAGGAATATGAAAAAGATATATGACCAGTTTCTTACATTTTATGAACACAATTCTCATTTGATCTGTCCTGGGTGGTCAAAGGTCTGAGTAGCCCCATTTTGGACAGTCTTATTCGCTGCAGCGCAGTCATTGGAAACTGTTTGGAAAAGGGCTAGCACTTTAAAAACAAAAATACCTGGAAGGTGATTGGATGAACCATCTGTCTATCATGTTCACCATTGTTGTTTTGAACGAACACACAACGATCGCGGTGTGTGTGACGGCCATGGTCGTGGCCGTCACACACACCTAAGCAGCCTGTAGCTGTCAGTAGCTCATTACCTGATGCTGATTGGTCTGCTGCTGTTCAGACACAAACACATTACTGGAAGCCTGACAAGATGAATTTCCGCATTATATGTGATCCTGTGATTCTCATGTGATCGTGTGATATCGTGAGAACTGGTGGTGGGGACATTAAGTGGATGTGCATTTGCCAAACCAACCTGTATGTCCTCATTCTTGAAACCATTTCCATTGTGAAATTAAAACATGCTATTGAAAACCCCTCTCATAAAGGATAAATGTCAACTTTGTGTAGCTTATCCAAGTTTATTTTCAAGTGTGCCCAGGATGAGCTCCCTGTTGCCCCTTGTGGTAGATGAGGGAAATAGCTCCCACTACAGAAGCAGCTCTCAGCAACTGTAGCTGTACTGTAGTTTTTTGTTTCCAACCCTGTCTGCTAATTACTGGCCCAGTAATATGCCCAGTTCAGCTCTGAAATGTTTTCAGAAACTATTTTTCGATTTTTAAAGAAGACTTTAAAATTAAGGGCTCAGGGGTTAGGTTGACAAATTGGCAAATAGGTCTGAAGTCACGGTAATCTATCAAAGAACACTTTTTGAGCTGCTCGGGATTCAGTATCTTGCTGCTTGGATCCCAGTCATCTGTTTCAAGCAATATCTTTAACCACTAGTCCACTCTGAAGGGCCATTCACATTGTACGCGCAAACCCATTATTATGAAACCCATTATTGTCAATGGCTTGCGCGCGCAAGAACTGGTCTGCCGCTGCGCTGAGCTGAGCAAACCGCAGCGCAAGCGGCATTTTGTGGCTGGCCGCTCTTGCGCCTGCCACGGCCAAAGTTCAACATGGTTCAACTTTGACCGTGACGTGTCTGAATAAAAAGAAAAAAAGTAAACACCGAACACATGTGGATCCACAAACGGAACAAGGCTTTCTTTTGTTTCAAAGACAGAAACATCGTCTCCACCAAATCAATACTGCGTATACTACACAATGTTGCATGTAGCCTACTGCACGTCAGATGTAAACACCGGACGCAGACGTGACGTGCATTCAAATATTGGCACATGTATGACGTAAATTTGCACTGCGCACGGTGGCGAGCACAACAAATATAGTTGGGAATAGGACAACCTAGCGGTGAGCGCAGCGCATGCCGCGTACAATATAAACGGCCCCTGATGCTTCCAAAAAACCCAGACAAAGCTGACAAGGACAGTGCACCGAGGAGACAAAGTTCTGCTGTTTAATATTGAAAAACCCACTTTCCTGTTAAGTCTTTTTTATTAAAAGCCAGTGGTAGAGATGGCTCTCTGTTGACAGGTGACAGATGTGAGTTGTACTAAGCGGCACTCTGCTTACCTCAACAGCAGCCTTGGCTCGCTCAAACTCTTCTTCCAGGGACTGATGTCTGGACAGGAGAGCGCTGCCCCACCGCTGCTCCTTGCTTAGGCGAGCCTGACACACACACACACACACACACACACACACACACACACACACACACACACACACACACACACACACACACACACACACACACACACACACACACACACACACACACACACGTTTCATAATGTATACATATATACACAAACAAAATCCATTAAACATACACACTCACATTCACACAACACATCACAAGCAACCACGCGCACACACATATCCACATAGCACACCACACATACACAACCAGCCAGAGGGAGAGACAGGCAGGGAGAGTGTGCAGGGTCAGCCGTCTCTGCTTTCTCAGGGACGAGTAAATATCCCTACCTCGACAAAGCCTCTGACATGCTTAGGAAGGCCAGCAGAATCACTACTGTCAGCATTTTGCCCCACCCCGTATCTGAATGCCATGGTACTCATCCAGCCTCTTGCAATTTCACTCCCCCACCCTCTCCCTTTCCCATGCTCCTGCACGTGCAATATCTGAAATATGCTGATAGCCTCTTGGTTACAAACTTACATATAAAGCATTGCTCTGCTGTGAAAATGAAAATCAACCAATTACACGCCTGTGGTTTTGTGTTATGAGAGTGCGGGGCAGTTTACAGGATTCCACATTACACCTTCACATTTAAGTAGATGGTTTTGAGATACCCTGTCATGCTCAGATGTGATATGAGCCTAGAATTTCTGTAAATGGCTGTATGTATTCCAGGACTAGAAAATCCATTGCAGAGCCTAGGGAATTAATTGCTCCATGTCAGTGGCTTCCCCCAGAAAAAGCCATTGAGTACCTGTAACAATTCCCATCTACAGACTGCCATTATGCAAGATTAATTGGGGTTACTTAATCTCAGTATTAATGGACTCAGAAGAAACTGCCTCATCCATTTATTGTAGATAACAATATATATATATATATATTTTTTATAAACAAAAATGCATGCAGTGTACAATACAACTCACCACATTTACAATGATCTTTGCTGTGTTGTGTGAAGAAACTGCAGTATGCTGTAATAGGGTTGTTCAAGGAAAAATCCACCCCAAAACCACACTATTTACAAAACAGGTTCTGACCATTTTGTTGCTTTCTGGTCTTTATTGGTTGTAATTATTTATTTTATCCCCCTGACGTCTAGCAAGAATTGTCATCCTGAGATTTCCAGTCTAGCCGTAGTTTAACACCAGAAACGAATAACATGAAAAAATCTGTAGTTGGATTTAGGCTCTGTTGCCAGTGTTTCAGAAACAAACAGGGCGTTTTTCATTTTCACTTGAATACAAGAGCGTCAATGTAGAAGAGGCAGTGACAACAATCAGTTTGCCAACACAAGACTTAATAGACCAGAATGCAATGCAGCCTGTTTTGAATCAGAGGTGTTAGTAATTTGTTTTCATACTGAATGTCCATATGTATACCTTTTCATTTACAGCACCAAGTTCACATCTGTTCTTTTGGGTTTGTGGAATGGCATCATGGGAAATGGAGTCCTGAAGTAGACAAGGCAGATTGAGAGAAATTGACTGTTCGTTAAGCCCTGACCCCCTAAGCTACTGTTACTGTCCAATTTAACATTCACACACAGTACGCAGTTTACCATGATGATGGTGGCAGATTTACCACTCATTGTTTTTTTTTAATTTTATTTCATACAGAGGCCGACAAAAGCAGCTTGACTGGTGAATTTTGATTATGCCATTGCCAACTGACATTACAATTGACAATACATTTTCACTGTCAGACTTGATCAACTATAGCTATCTAGCTAATTAAGCTATCATTGTCTTTTTAATGTTTCAGCTGACGTTTTTTAATTAATTAGATTCCTGTAAAAGGAGTCTTTAAATACTGTATGCATTTGATGGCTACATACATGATGTCATGCTAAAAAATCTGAGGCTAAAGCTGCATGTCTCAGCATCCTCACTAGTCAGCTGACTTAAACCTCCTCAAACCCATCACCAAATCAACCCACCGAACTTTGGGGGACCGAGCCTTTGCAATAGCTGTCCCCACTCTCTGGAACTCACTCCCCATCCACATCAGAAACTCGGACTCACTGAACACCTATAAAAAACTGCTCAAAACTCATTTGTTTCAATTGGCCTATTCATAATTTACAATAATCACTCATCTTGTTTGTTTGTTTGTTTGTTTGTTTCTTTTGTTTGTAAAGCGTCTTTGAGTTCCATGTAAAGCGCTATATAAAACTTATGTATTATTATTATTATTATTATTATTAATGATTCATGTAGCTATAGACATGGAAATATAAACAAAGAAGTGTTGTCTACTGCAGTGTAGAGCCAGTTAAATCACACGGTGGTTTTGTTTCACCATATACCATTTGGCTGTTTAGCTTACATATTTGTTTGTATTTCAAACAGTATATTTTTACTTTACTGTAACAAGAGAAAAGACTTGTGATGAGAATTAACCAATGTGTATTACAAACATATTGCTATCTTGGGTAACATTGGCAGGAGTTGCTAAAGTGTAAACTTCCCTAAATGCCATAAAGAGCAGGACAGAGCTGCTAACTTAACCCCAACTTTGACAGCATCTAGGATCGCCTTCCAAGGGAAATATATTTTGTCGTGAAATTTTTTTTTGGACAGTGATAGTGGAGAGATAGGAAATGCGGGGAAAGTGAGTATGGGAATGAAATGCAGTAAATGGTTTGGCCAACCAGGAATAGAACCGGCGACTCCCTACTCGGGGCATTTGCGCCAATGTATGTGCCCTAATCACTTTGTTGTCGGGTCTTCCTGGAATCTATTGGGCGCTTTAAACTGATGATATTTAACACTGCATCATCATCTGAGGGTGGATTTTTCCTTAACGCTCAAATTTTTGGGCCATTTTTGCGTGTTGGTTGAATGTGTGTAAATCTCATGCAACACAAGTCTCCCTTCTTTGCATGCATTTTCTGTTTGTGTGTGTGTGTGTGTGTGTGTGTATGATACCTGTTAAGTAGGAAGCTAAAACCACACTTTACAGTGTCTCCGTCAGCTATTATGTAACTCCTGAGCTAACAAATTTAGTGTGTTTGTTTGCCAATAACTTCCCTCGGTCAGTTATCTTTAATTCCAAATCTATTATTTATCAGAATGCTGAAACAGTGATGTATGTTTAGCTAGGTTGGTGAAATCAACACTAATGAGCACAGAGTCAGGCAGCTGAATAATTCATAGGCTATTCATTTAATAATGGTGTCTGAAAACAAGACCCGTAATGCAGACCTACACAGAGACATCAACTCAGGAGGAAAGCACTTGACATTTGGACCTCGTAGCACCACAAGGGAACAATCTCAAGGCCAACAGTATATCTGGATTTCCTCAAGTTTGCCTTTTGGCTTCAATAATCTCCTCTTTTTGGTCTTTTAAGTCCAATTTCATGAGATGGTGCGATGCTCTTCCCTATGGTGCAAATGTATAAGTCTTTCAATATCATATGAAAGGATGCATAGGGAGGCTTACATGTCTTCCACTAATATACTGCCTGTTGAGCTGAAATGGAAGAATTGTAGGTGTTAGGACAAAATGATGGGTAAACAATTATTAGGAACAAACTTTAATATTAAAGGAACACGCCGACTTATTGGGAATTTAGCTTATTCACCGTAACCCCCAGAGTAAGACAAGTCGATACATACCCTTCTCATCTCCGTGCATGCTGTAACGCTGTCTGACGGCTCCAGCGGCATCAGCCCATCACAGAACAGGCAGGTGACTGGTTCCAGTAATCCTACTGCTCCAAATAAGTGACAAAATAACGCCAACATGTTCCTATTTACACGTTGTGATTTGTAGAGTCACAGCATGTATAAAAAACAACGTAACATGAGACACAGCCATCTGCTAACCGTAAACAAACCGGGAACTATATTCTCAGGCGGAAGAATATAGTACTTGGGCGGAGTGATATGCTCGCATCAAGCCTGTCTGAGAATATAGTTCCCGGTTTGTTTACGGGTTGAAGAAGATGTCATATGATTATGTTTTTTTGTACACGCTGTGACTCTACAAATCACAACATGTAAATAGGAACATGTTAGTTTTATATTGGAACAGTAGGATTACTGGAAACAATACCTCAGGATCTGTGCTGGGCTAAGCTATTGCTGGAGCCGTCAGACAGCGTTACAGCATGCAGGAGATGAGAAGGGTATGTATCGACATGTATTAACTAAGGATTCATTATCATGCATTAACACGCAGTTGCTGAATAAAGTTAAATTCATCATTTCATAAAATTATCATGAGGCTTTCACCATCAGTCACAACAATATGTTTGAGGTGTATGACGCTTTCTTACTTTAAAAGGATGTTGATTTCAAGTGTAGACAGCGCATACAATAATGATGATTACTGCCTGCTCCTGTCACACTGAGCACTTACTTGAGATGCTAAAGTACACTCGGTCTCCACTTTGGTATTTGCTTCCAAGTTCTTGTTCAATGGCTCCAATTGAGTTTTACAGTCTGTGGACCTAAAGTAGAAGATAAACGTGGTTTACATGATACAGACACATAGAACTCAACTTTATCTTTTTTAAATAAAGAAATATGTAATGGTTAATGACCACCCTGTTCACAATCCAGTGGCTATGCATGTACCCTATGGTGTGTGTGTGTGTGTGTATGTGTGTGTGTGTGTGTGTGTGTGTGTGTGTGTGTGTGTGTGTGCATGCTGGGGGATGTCTGGTGTGTGTGCTAACGGATGTTAGGCTAGGTTATATAAGCGACTAGACCGTTTTCTGATGGACTTAGGGTTAAGGCACTTCTCGTTGTGGCTGCACTGTAGATATTATTCTTTTCATTTCTGACGTTGTGATAGACATTTAATCTGTAACAACCAACCATACCCAATGCACAGTTTTCTGTTAATGCATATGGAATAAATGGACTTCTTGTTGTCACATTTTTGTGGCTGCATGGCAGCTGTCCAGTGCAGAAGTCTTCCACCTTTGCACATGAAGGTTGTTTTTTTCTTTGCCTTGTGCTCACTTGTATCAGGCTTATAGCTATTTTGTTGAATATTCTTTTGCCAAATTTAATTAAAAACTAGATTTATATCGAATGCCCTGTGTGCCATTTCTGCTTTAATGAAAAAAACGAATCACCTATTTTTGCACCCAACATATTGGTGAAGCTCCACCTTAGCACTTGGAGAGACAAAATCCTGGCGCCAGCTATGAGAGTGGTGATGTTAGACCAAATTTAGCTGAAAGATGCTATAAAGCTCTGTTGAGGTGAGGGGAACTACGGAGTCGGCTAACAATTCTGTGAGTTCATCATTACAAGTGACCCCTTTCACATAGGCTACATCTAGTCATGTGATATATTGTTTATAATAAAAATATTGATTTAAAGCACAGAATGTAAATTTTAAGGCATGTAATTGTCCAATATGGGTGTAATTCTTATGGATGATACAAAATGTGGCCCTCTTAATAATGCCTGCTCAGAAAATACCTACCAAAGAAATTCATTGGATGAATTTTTAGATGAACGCCGTCTCTCCAACTTCCATTTTCTGTTGCCATTCCTCTCAGGGTTGGGGTTCAGCTCTTCCCATTTATCCAATGTTAAACCAACTGGTAATGGTAAAAAATTAATTAACAGACTAAATTGACAAAAGAGGCAAGTAAAGTTAATTTGTTTCACCATTGATCAAATGAATCACTTCAAATCTAAAATTCACCTCTGAAATATAATTTACCCTCAGGACAGTCTGTTATCTGTAATGCGAATGTGTATTAAGCACAAAAGTACATTTAAATTTTTGTCATTAAGCAATGACACTAATTTAAAAAAGTAACTAGTTACGTTTTCCTGAAGTTAAAAAGCAATCCTCTTCTGATAACACAGTGAGCTAAAAATAGGGTGACAAAAAACATCTGCTCACAATTCTAACAGGACATATAGTAAAGTTTTTCTTGAAACTGGGATATAATCAATCTCACTGCCATGAATTATTCACCGCACTGTAGTTTGACTCAGTCTGCATAATTAGTTCTCATTGAAGACTTTAACCTTTTTAACTGACAAATAGGAAAGTAATTGGCCGTTTCCTTTTAATGTCTTTTAGGAGGATCCCTTTCATTACAGTAAATTGGCTTGATCCTTCTTTGGTCTATCTTGTGTGCGAGGGAGTCAGTTCCACAGATGATACATAGATGATGATGGGAGTTTGAGTTGTTGGGGTGGGGTGGTGGGAGATTTATGGCTTTTGAGAAACTGGGTGAGATGGTTGTAACAAGATAAAGGGGACTGTATAAAATGATGGGATTTTATTTTTTATAAATGTGTAATCTATTGTATGTACAGTATATGACAGAATATATTGTATGTATATGACATGTAGATAAATATAATAGGACAGCACTCAAATTTGATGCTTTTTATTGCCACATGACGGACGTTCCGGGTAGCGCCCTTCCTCAGCGTGTGCACAGGCAATTATAAACAATGTACTGTATGTATATGACGTGACAGAATGGATCAGTACAATCACATCGATCAATACACACAGACTGAGAGAAATTCAAGTTTTTTCTGTTCAGTAGAAATACCTCACTGTACACTTAATGTAGTGTTAATTTTGTCACCTATTTTTAATTCTTGTGCCAAATGTCCTTGTTAGTTTTAGTCATATTTAGTCATTCACATTTTTTTTATGGCAAGTTTTAGTCGACTTAAAGTCTCGTCATTTTAGTGTAGTTTTAGTCAAAAGAAAACTCAATATATCTTAAGTCAAGTTTTAGTCAAAACATTTTAGTCTTTTTTTTTAATTTCTGAGATTATTTCTGATAACCATTTCAGTCAAATAGTTATAATGACACATTCTAATTTTTTTTGTACGTAAAATGCGACCAAATATTGAGCCTCTTCCTTATTTCACCAGTAAATTCCTGCTAAACGACAAAAACAACCACTGGATGGGGAAAAGGGTATTTTAGAATAACTTTGAATGCAGCACTAGGCTGCTAGCTACAGGAATCCTCTACAGTGAAATATAGACAAACTTCTACACTGTTTAGCTGTCAGCATTTTAACCGTGTTTACTCCAGCTGCTAGCTAACGGTAGGCTAACATTACCTGCTGCAAAGTGTAGTGTTAACTAGCGTGACATGCTGCGATGTTTAGGAGCATCAGAGAGAAGTGCAGCCGAAATCTGCGTTTCTGGTCTAGTAGATAACGGTCGTTAAGGCACCGGTGCCGTAACAGCTGAATATTCTATCTCATGATAAAAAAGTAGAGACGATTGTAGACGAAAATGACGTGAGATTTTATCTTAGTTTTTATTTTATGCAAAACATTTTAGTCTCGTCTTTTTTTGTCAACAATAATGCATGTTACTTTAGTCTTAGTCAGCGTTTTTGGACATTGGTGCAGTCTCATCATCGTCTTTAGAAAAAAAAGGTTGTTGACGAACATATTTAGTCTCGTCTCGTCTGACAAAATTAACACTAATGCAGTGCTGCCTGCTGTTTGGCTCAAAGCACCATGTATACTATAGCATTAATATACAGAATCATACCTAACAGTACATGTAGGTATGGCTGGGTATTTGAAAATTAGTGCCAATACAATACCTGAGTTTTGAGACTGATACCAAAACAACTTTACTCACTGAGAAATACAGTAGAAACATGTTTCTTTTTTTTATTTAACAATAGAAAGCAGACTTCTCAAATGTTGAATTTGATCTAAACACAAGCAGCTGTACAAGAACTTCGCTTAAATAAAATGCAGCAAAATACACCAAAAATGAGCAAAAGAACAATCTGATAAGTATTCATATTCAATGCCCGCTTTTAGTAATCAACAGTTTTGTAAGTGCTTTTTCACTGTGTACCAGGGTGTTGCTGTCCTTGTAACAGGATTTTCAGGACCAAGTAACTGATTGGTTGGTCTGCATCTTTTACCCATAAATTGCATAATAGGAACGTATATTTGTGACTCTTTTAAAGATTGTGAAAAATCCAAAGTTTATAATCCATCTCTACCTGAGTCTAGTGACGCTCTCTCTGGGGTCCTCATGCTTTGTCCTGTCTGTTCAACTTCCACCTGGATCAGCTCCGTCTCATCCGTCTTCTTCCTGTGAGGGTTGTTCTTCTGGCTGTTGCCCCGGGACGACAGGGGGCTCCTTTTGTCCTTACTGCTTCTCCTCTCACCAGGTTCACTGAGATCCAGCAGGTCCAGTGTTGAAGAGAGAACTGTGTAGGACATGTGTGCGCATAGTTTAGTTTAGTTTGTTTATGCTTTACGATTTCTAACCAAGAATTCTTGGGAATCTGAGAGAGAACACTCAACGGGCACACATCTTCCACTTGCATGAGGGACATTAACCACCAAGTGTACTGTAGATTGCACCAGTAATATACTTTGTTTATGGTTGGTTTTTATCAATGTGAAGGGCTGCTAGTTTGACATGGTTCACTACTGATTCATTCTGAAGCAGGAAAAGTACATTGAATTGCACACAATTTGACTAAATTCAAACATGCTATTTTCCAACGTTTTATTACTGAGTAAAATCATAGTATAACATTAAAATATTCAGGTATAAATGGATCCTTTGAGTGCCTTTTAATGCTAGAAAAACACTGTAGCAATGCTTATTTGCTGTTTTTTTTCTCCATTCTTTTGTTTACTTAAATAATTGCTCTTTGAAATGTATTGAGATTTTTGGAAACATTCCTTTCTCTTTGTAAAAAGATAGAACAACAGGTTTCACTTATAGTGCTGCATGAAGCTTTGATTTTGAGCCACACATTTTCTGACACGGCGAGTTGAGCTGTCAAGGGTACTTAAGCTGTCACGGTATTGCCCCTCGGTGGACATCTAAAACATTTGCTGCTGCTCTTTTCAGAGAATCTAAATATACTACTGGCCACTGCAGTCTGATAAGGATAAGGCAGGCAACCCCTTGAGGAGCTCCAGTTTGGTCAATTAAGTAATTCAATCGCAGATTGTTAGAGCAGCAAAGAAGGACAGAGCCTTCTGTCAAGGGGCTCAACGTTTGTCTGTGCTGTCGTCCAGCTTCACCACTGCAGACTCTCTGTTAGTATTCTAAGCTGATACCCAGGTTTCCTTAGGAAAAGAAGAGAATGTTTGTTTGATTTGAGTAATTATTGCGATACATTTAAAACCTTACATCATAGCAGAATGTAAATTTTGTCTTTTTTTTGTATGTACTAGATTTCTTTGAATGTAAATCAACTTCTTATACTTTCTTCTTACTGCCAATTTTTCTATTCTCTTTTTACTACCACTTTTCCTACACATTTTGTCTACTGAATATTTTCTGTGTTAGCAGTTTGATTTGTTGTAGTTTGAGTCAAATAAGCAGTATGTCCTGCGGCTGGCTGTGTGTTGCCATTTATCGCTGTAACTTTAAAACTGCTTTGTTGGTTATTTTCTGGAACTGAATTTTTACAGTGCTACATCAACACTAGTCCTACTTATGTGAATATCTTTCAACTGAAATAAGTAAATGGATAAATAAAACAAAAGTAATCAGGGTGAAATTCACACAAAGGTGCCTAATTCCAAGGGGAACTTTATCCAGTCTCCTAAATCTATTATTGTTTTTGTCACTGCCTCCTGATTTTTATGAATCAATGTTGGTGAAAAACATTGTGAAACAAACACATGGGATGGCAATTGTTACCTAAAAGTCAGGTTCCGTTAAGATAAGAGGTTCATAACCCCAGTAAAACAGTCTTTTTATGCATTGGTTATTTGAGGAACTTACAAAGTTCTCTTACCCATTTTCCAGGACCCTGACTGTGTCTTTTGTGCAATGCGAGCTACAGACACATGGCTGCATAATTGGCGTGCTGCTGTTTCATGACAGCCAACTGAGAGCATTTGTTGACTGAAATCTCTGCGTAATTAGAGAGTATGCTTGTCTTCCATGCCTTGTGCTCTTTAGATGACAAGTACAATTACAAATCAAGGGAGACACTCGTGGGGGAGGTTGTGTGAAGAGTTTTTAGTATTGAAAGGAAACAATCTTTTTCTAAAAAGGCAATGATGTCAAAAATGTTTTGGCACCCTTGAGCCTACTTGAAATGATGAGACTTGGAAGACAATTGCAAAAGTTTTTCTCATCAACTGGCTATTTTAACTGGATGCTTGTATACTGTATATTAATCTAATGGATAATTAATTTCTCTGTGGTGGCCATTGAACGGATGGTGAGCAAATACATACGATTACTGTGCATTTCATTGGAGCCTTTAGCTTTTCAGCTTCATACACAACGAAGACTGATGAGCAATGGGGTTACGAGAGGAGGAATGGCTCTATGGTGACTAATCGCTAGTCGCTAATGGTCAAATGGGTGTTTCCTAATAAGACAACATTTCGATTTACAATGTTTACATTTAGCAAATGATACGTTTCAAGAGAGAAGATATTGAACACTGAAATCTCAAACAATCAATTGTGTTCAAGTGAATTCAAAGGTAAGAACCATTGTGTCTTTAGAGTATTCATGTGACTATTGAACCAGAATGTTAGAGCAAAGTGCTGACAAAAGAAAGAAACGATTTTTAAGTGAGTATGGAAGAGAGGGGATTTTATGCAGCGAGGGGGTGTTGATGAGAGGCTCTTCTTGAATAAATGAGTTTCAGCCTACGTAGGCTATTGAGTAGTGCTGGATATCCTAACCAGAGTAGTGGGAAGGACACTGCACTGTTATTTTGTCTCAACAAGCAACCAGCGCATTAGGTTAGCTCCAGACTTTTTCTCATTTTTTACTTAAAGTTAAAATTTAAAGAGACATTTATTTGACTAGTTGGTTTCTAAACCCCAGATAGCCATACAACCTATTTATAATTTATGATGGAGTTTTTAAAGTTCCATCAATGGGCAAAAATAGTCATCAACCTCAAAATCAGAACGAAAGTAAAACGGCATGCAAGAGAGCACAACATGATGTAGGTCTCATGTGGATTAGCATATTTGAGCTGGTAATTATCATCCATTATTGATTTTTCTTGCTTGCTTATTCCGATTTAGTATTATTCAGTGCCAGTTCATCACAGTGTGAAAACAGATTGACAGACAATCGCAACGAAAATCCTCTTCAACTGCATGTCTTTAGACTGGGAGGAAATCGGAAGCAGCTGGAGGAAACCCAAGTGAACATGTGGAGAATGAGAAAACTGCTTAAGGTGTTTGAACACATGACATTCCTCTTCCAGAACCACTTGGCAGCACTGATATTTACATGTGTAGGATTTGCTTTCAAATGGCACATACAGTACCTCTACAATATTGCACATGGACTACATACTAGACAAGATCTGACCATTTTGGGAATTTTGAGATTTGTGAGCAATTATGTTAGGCCTACGTCATTGTCAGCGGGAGCAGCAGGAGGCACTGGGGAGACAGAAGGTTGAAAGTTTCCCCACAACAATCGCCCATACTCTGCCCGCCTAAATCAGCACAGTCAGTGGCCAGTTTGGAGATGACACATGTCAGCTGCAATCTGGTTCTGCAAATCATCCGTATTCAAAAAATGGTACAGCTCAGTGATCAAGGTCCTATTCATGTGGAAAGCAAGATGGCACTAGGCATCTGTTAAAGTCAGAACATTCAATTTCTCAACACCTACTTTGACCTAGTTACTTTTTAGTTTATTCACTCGCATGATGAGAAGGTTGTAAGGAATATGAACTGTACAATACACATCTAAGGGAGACACTCTTAAACATACATTTCACGTGCTCGACTGATGTAGAGTATTTTACTAAGTAAAATCTAATTTGCCTGTTTGGGCCAATGCTTTGAAAAGTAGTGGGTGGGATGTGGTCCTCAATAGGCTATTATTATCATGGACTACGTTTACATGCACATAATATAAAAAGACGATATTCCGACTAAGCTGTTTACATGCAGTAGCGATGTGTGCGCATATCCAAAAACCTGTTGATATCCAAGTATTTGATAATGTTCAAAAGTAGCTGTGTTTCTCCTTCTTATCGGGTCTCCAGCCTTGCAAACTGTTGGCTGGTTGGTTTGTGTACAGAAACCATAGCAACGCACAGAGCTGACCATAAGCCTGCGGTAAAAACCCAGATTGAGAAGCATATTCCGAATGAGCTGTATACATGTTCAAACAATGCCTCTAAAATCCAAATAATACCGGAAAATCCCATGTCTTAATTGGAAAATGCTATATTCGGAAAAAGGCCTTATTCGGAATATGCAACCAGAATATACTGTTTACATGACCTGTATCAAATTTGGAATATTGTCATAATTGGAATAATAGTGGAATATTGGTGTGCATGTAAACGTACTGATTGATGCATTTTTATCTAGAATTATGATTCATTCTATATAAAGCAGTTACCAGTTACATGTACACCACATTGGACTGTAGCGACCCCCAAACTCAATCTCACATTTTACCTCTAAATAATGTCACAAACTGAGGTGAAACAAAGTTGGTGTTTTGATAATTACAATAGTGCAGAGCAAACTTGGAAGTAAATCATGACTTGCATAAGGCACGAAACAAACAGAAATTCCATATTCAAATTGTGTTTTCCATATTGTTTTCCACAGTTTCAGGTTTAACTGGAGCTACGTGCTGCTCATGGTGAAAAAAGTATTTTAAAACAAAATTTTTTGTTTTGAAAATTTTTTTTTTTTGTAGAGGGCCTTTTTTTTTTTTTTGGGGTTTTTTTTTTTTTTTTTTTTTTGTTTCTTCTAGGAATGCTAATTTAGATTTTCTCACTGACCGATAGCCGACCCGGACATACTTTCTGCGTTCCACAGACAGCTGTAGACTTGTACCGGTTGCGCAGCCCCGATGTTGTGTACATTGTTTTGGACGCAAGCAACCACTTTTCTGGAACTGCAAAAAATCTATTCAAAAGACCTAAGTGGTTGAAAACCGATAACACAGATTGACTTCTCTGAGTGTATTAATAAACAGAGGGAGAGAGAAAGCATGGAGACCAACAGTAATGCATTAGCTGACAAACAGAAACAAAATGAACCTCCATTAGAGATGGTATTGCATTTTTCACTCATGATCCATTTTAAGGCAAGCACATAAATAGCTGGACATACCGTGTTTAAATATGTACATCAGATTGCAGTAAATAATTGCCCAGGCAGCCGTGTATTATCGGTTGCAAATAAAAGACGTCGTTACTAGAGAGCTTTGTTTTGTTGCGTTTGTTCTGCATGTTAAGAACATCAGAAATACTCTTTGTGTTGCTAGTAACAATGATCATTGACATGAATTTGTGTTAATTAGACACATGGCCCAGCAGAATAAAAAAACACTCTCCCCAGTACAGTTGCCATGGTTGATAAAAACATGTTGACAGGAGACCGCATCCAATGTGTCCTTCAAATCCCTCATGTATTAACAACCACAGCATGGCATCAAAGAGCTTTTCCTCTATATGCTGCAGGGTAATAGTATGTTTCTATTCCATATTATACTTTTGACATGGAGGCCAATCTTAAGGGCATCTTAAACAGCAAATGACTTGTAATACTAGTCATCTACATATATTTCACATTGTCGTCAAATTAACTGTACTGTACCAGCTGTGTTGGAAGTCACTGGGCGGGAAACCCCATCACACTTGGTCTCGCAGAGGAAATCGTCGATGGAGGGACTTAAAAGCGGGCGGCTCTCTTGTTGCTCACTCACCAGCTGTAAGGGCAAACAGACGAAAGCGTTCAGGCTCTCACTCACAATGAAAATCGCATCATAAAAGAGTCTCTGTTATGTTAACATTAAGTGAAGTTGATTCTTTTTGGGCATGATAATGATATCACCAGTGTCCCCATACTGACATATTGCTGCATTGCAAAAAAAGTTCAACATGTCTGTGTCTTTTTCTGAAGATGACACACATTTGTGCTCCTTTGCAGCAAATGTATTCACAGTATCTTGACATAGATACTGTACACTGAAGTGATTCAAGTGTGTGTTGATCCACTCAGATGTTGCAGCCTTTGTTACAATTCTAAGAGTTTGGACTTGGGTTAATGTTTATGTGAAGAGCTTATAGAGACTTGACATGTAACAGAGATCACATCCAATCATGTACTGTGTATTTTGAGTCATGGTAATGCCCAGCGGCTGCTCTTTGATTCCTAGCTACATGTGCCAGTAATGTTTGAACACTGGCATATGGTTTTAGTGCTGCATTAGTATGGGATTAGTACTTTTGAGTGGTAGCTGATGTTGCCCAAATGTGCAGCTACAGCCAACTTCTTTTGAAAGCTTTTCTGACAGACATCAAAACACAGCTGCTCTTTGGCAATTGGTTAATGGAGATTCATCTTCATCACACAGTCAAATGGTTATGTTTGCATGCACACACTTTGTTGGAAAATATCAATGTAAGGCAGAATTTTGGACAATGTTTTAAAATGCACTGTAATAACCTGGTTACTGTAAAACCTGGCTTTACATACAGCTGGTCTGCCATGAGACCCCTACCATATTTTTGAAACCTAATTGGCATTTTATGTTAGTGACGATACAGGTTTTATTTTTTTTTCAGAGCATTTAGACTAATGGCACACATTGAAAGCTTTGTGCGAAAAACCTCTAATAGAAGTTTGGAATGGGAAAAAAAAAGACGTTCGGTATTGTACTGTTTGTACTTTAATTTTTTAGTCCAGTTTAGTCGCAGTCGCCATCTTTCTCAGCTGCGTACTGTGCACTACAATACATCACGTCAATACAGCATCTCCCTATCCGTTTAATAGAAAAAGGAGCGTCTGTATTTTTGACGGAATGGAAATCATACCGTCGGGATTTCTAAATACCTTGGTATACCCTAATACATTGGAGAGCAATTTCAATCAGATTGTGTTTGGGTGGATACTTGGTGTTACTGCACTTTCAGAAGAGGTCTAATCAGGCACAATAAGTGAAGGTGAGTAGGGCTTTTACTATTTCAGATATAAGTAGACATTGTTTTAAGTCTTTGATATGCACATTTAAAAAAATAAATAAAAAAACGTTAGAAACCTAGGTACACAATTAACTAAAACTAGGTCTTTCATTTACATTATATTTAAAAAATCAGAGTACTACAGAAACATGACCAGGCAGTGTATGTAATCTCACTGAATGAGTCCTATAGTAATCATTGAGAGAACCACTGAGATGAGCTGGGCTGAGAGAAACCTGCTGGATGTGTCCTAAACAATAATTGCTTTAGCATTATTGCTTATCTCACTTTCCAAACCATGAAAATGCTAATCGCCTTGCTTGTGATGCACCAATTTGTAGGCTTGCCAGTGCAGCTGCAGGATATGTTACATCCAATTCATTATTGGTACCCTGAATGCTCGATACTTCAGGTGCAGCTGGCCAGAATTTGCAAACCAATGCTTCATAATTTGAAGTTAAAAACCAATTTTTCGGGCAGTTAGAGGTTTACTCCTCGACGCAGCGGCCGCAGGTTCAACTCTGTCCTGTGGCCCTTTTCTCTATGTCATTCCCCCTCTCTCTCCCCTTTCATGTCTTCAGCTGTCCTATATAAATTAAGGCATAAAAAAATGCCCCAAAAAATAATCTTAAAAAAAAAAAAAAAAAGTTTTCCCCCATAGAAAGGGTGAGCTGCCACCACTGTTGTCAGCCTGTTTAGAGTGTATGTAATGCCGGTAGTGAGGAGACATGACATTTGCTATTGTAGCTCTCCAGGCCATGTTCGCAGCCAGAATTTTAATGAAGGTACTAAAAGTTTAATTACCAATCATGGAATGGACTGAACACCACCTGCAACATGCTTGATATGAAAGGTGCTGAATGGGGTTTTCATAGCATATCTACACTGTATGTGCCCTCACAATAAAATGTATAGTATATCTATCCTGTGTGCCTTCTAGTATTTAACCAATGTGTTTTGTCAACATTGACTTTACACCCTCATTGTTTAGGGTCCCATTAGTCTACGACAATTCATTTATGGGATTGCTCCGGTGCTGCCGGATGTCCCTCATTTTCACCTTCCGCCTCTTTGTGTTGGCATTCTAAACTCCGATCAAGTAATGAGGACTATAGCCAACTGCGCCTCAGATTTCTGCAGGGTAGGGATGGTTACATCAACACCTCTCTAAAACAAAAACTAATCATTTATAACTTCATGATGCATTTCTTTTAGTTATGTGTACCTAATAAACTTGCAACTGACTGCATATATTACTTTGCAAAAAAGGTAATCCACATAAATGTAGTGTGTTCTCTCACATGGTGATGTTGCTTTTGTTTGGGGTCTGACTTCCAGTTAGACCTCTTATGAATAAACTGTTAAAAAACTAAAATAAGAGAAATCAAAATAAACTTAGGATTAGTAGTGCTAGTGTGGGATGGATGGATGGATGGATGGATGGATGGATGGATGGATAGATAGATAGATAGATAGATAGATAGATAGATCACTTGAAAATGAATTGTATATAACAGAAGTAATGGGTAATTTTCTGTTTTCACACAGTTTTGTAAGCTGTTTAAACGGGCCCAGGGTCTCCAGGGACACAATAGATCTTTAGGGTTAATTCATGATGAGATGGATATTATGAATTTACTTGTATATTACATGCATATTTAAACAGAAATGTTTCTTTAGTTGGCAGTTAATGATGTCCAACAAAGAGATGAGTAAAATGAAGACATGTAGAGGATGATGATACCTGGTTTGGAATAAGATTCAATATTCGCTGCACAAAAGAAAAAAGCTGAAAATTTTGCAGCAGACAAAAAAATAAACCTTTTGAAAAAAGAGTGCATAAATAATATCCGGAGAGGGGTCATTACTTTGTTGAGCGAGAGTTTGTGCTGCGCTGAAGAATGCTGACCCAGCATAGGTAATTAGAGTTTTTGCTGTTCTGGTGTCAGAATAAAGCTTTGGTCCATGGGAGATCTCACAGTGGGAAGTAACCTGATTTCACCCTCTACTGCTGCCAGTCCATGCATTTCCCCCCCAATTTTGGACTGCAGTAATAAATCATAGGATGCAAATACACTTGTTTTTAAAGGTCAAATTTATCCAGTGATTTACGGTTTTTGCTCAGAAAAGTTTAGTCTGATTGAAGGCTGAGCTGCCATTGACTAAGTTACAATTGTTTTGTGTTGTCAAAGAGGCCTCATTTCATCTAGACTTCAAAACTTCATAAAACCTGAATAATAACCACTCAAATGTTGACCTTTTAATGAAGGAAATGAATCATTCCAAATGGCTTCTGCTGCTTTTAATTAGATGATTTTTACCCACTGAAACGCTAACAAGCCAAAGGAACCTAAGGAATGATTAAATTTAAATACCCATCGCTGGCAGCGAGAGGAGAGAAGCTCTGCTTGTCATTTAGAGAAAAACCGCAGCATTCATCCACCCTGCTATTATTTACCACATCAAAACACTTTCCCTTTTAGCCTGCATGTGTTTGTTGTTGATGAGAGGAGCTTATAGTGGTCTAGCTCACAGTGTTGTGTAGGCTGCAATGTATATTTGTGTGAAAACAGGCTTATTTTGATCTTTTAGAATATTTTAATTGTCATATTTCATAATATAGATCTAGGTCACTCACGTAAACATTCCTGGCAGGTGTTGTGGGAGATTCGATCTTGTTCATCTTAACAATTAGAGCTCAACCAATTAATTGATTAGTCTGATTGACCTGCAAAAATTTTGAAATTGTTTTTAATTGAAATTCTAAACTCCAATGTGACATTTTGCTGTCTTTCTCTGTTTTTAAATAATTGTTAATTGAATATCTTTGGGACTTGGACTGTTGGCCAGACAAAACAAGTAATTTGAATAGGCCCCCCTTAGGTTCTGGGACACAGTGATTACCATTTTTCATTATTTCTTGACATGTTATGAACATTTGAGATAATTAAATAATTAATTAATTAATTTACTTGACCAAAATAATTGCTTAATTAATTTATGAAAATAACCGTTATTGGAGCCCTACTGTAACACTCAGTCAATTCCTGTGTTCCCTACAGTATGGTCTTGGAATTGTGATTTAATAAGCACCAGGTGTTAGGTTATTAAAGTTTATTAGCGCTTTCAGATGTATCAGCAATCCATTTTTTTTTTGTTTAAGATTATTTATAGCCTTTAAAAGACAATATGGATTTATAACATTTTTAGCCTTATTTGGATAGGACAGCTAAGACTTGAAAGGGGAGAGAGAAGGGGAATGACATGCAGCAAAGGGCCACAGGTCGGAGTCAAACCTGCGGCTGCTGCGTCGAGGAGTAAACCTCTATATATGGATGCTCTAACAGGTGAGCTAACCAGGGGCACATCAGCAATCCATTTGAACTTATATATCAATGATGTCAAATGCTAACTAATACACTACTGTACATTACTGCACAGAGCGTTATGTTTAAATTTCATGAAAAGCTACAGTATGTTAAATTATTGATATTGTACATTATAGACAATTAAAAAAAATCCTGTTTTGTTTGTTTTAGGATTCTGAAAGACCCAAATTCAACAAATCAAATGTAGCTCCATCCAAACAGCTTCTCAGCTGACTGGTGCATTCAACATAAATGCCAGCTGAGCTGTACAAATATAGTGTGCTCTCTTGGAGACATGGGACCTGGGGACTGGAGGAGAATCTCTTGACAATATAAATGACATTCATAAATGCACATGCTCGCAGTGTATGATAACCAGAGAAACATCTGTCAGTGACTATTACAATTTTTGTGATGCTTGCGCAGCATCGATTGGGGGCATCTTAGTTTTACAGTGTGCATTAAACAGAGGTGGACTGTTAAACCTCTATAGTCTGAAAAAAATAATGGATGACCTTGGATTTCTCCACTCCAAGCAATAAAATGTTATCTGCATGCCTTTTCTTAATAATCACTATTTTTGATGTGACTGACTGAAAGTCCGCACTAACAACGGAGCAGCATGCTGGACATTGAGAGCATACTGTACCATAATCTTTAAGTAGTGCATTAAATTCATTAAATAGTCTGGATGTGTTTAGAGAATAATGAGAAATGTTGACAGAATCTTGGCTAAGAGCCCTGCTGAGTCGTGTTCACTGCTTAAAGTTGGCAGCGTTATCATATTTTCAGAAAATACGACATGTTAAGTTGTGAAATGAGAACATTATTTGTGATAAACTGCAACCAACTTGGCCCTTAATTGACTCAGTAAGAATTACAGAAACAGGATGTATGACACCGCAAGTTGCTGCTTTACCAACTGAGAGATGCAGCTCTTAGGGTAGGTAATACATTTTTGGCACGTATTCTAAAGTTTTTGTAGTTTGTTGTATCTAGGGATGGCAAGGTCAGTTGGTTCGTTTTTAAGTCGGTCCACCACTTTTGAGTGAAAAATCTCAACATCTATTGGATGGTTTGCTATGAAATGTTGGTGAAATTTCCTCTAGTGCCACAATGAGATTGATATTTGTGGTTTTCAGTTAAATGTATCCACAATAGTGTTGCAGGGATGACATATTTTTTTTCTTCTTTTTTTTGTGGGCATTTTAGCCTTTTAATAGACAGGACAGCTGTAGACAGGAAAGGGGAGAGAGAGAGAGAGAGAGAGAGAGAGAGAGAGAGAGAGAGAGAGAGAGAGAGAGAGAGAAAAGACATGAAGCAAATGCCCACAGGTCAGACTCGAACCCTGAGCCGCTGCATCGAGGACTGAGGCTCTGCATATGGGCGCCCGCTCTACCAGGTGAACTACCCAGGTGCCCGGGATGACGTATTTTTGTAGGCCGACTCAGAAGTTGGTATCGCCCTGGTTCCCTTGACAAAAAGCCAATGTTTTTTCCGTTGGTTTTTGGATCACAGCACAAAAAAAGCTTTGTGGCAAAACATTTATGATACTTAAACGTTTTGTTCAGCAAGATATTCTTCAAAAATGAACACCACTTTTGTGTTTGCTATAAACGAACAACACCACCACGAAATGCCAACTAATTTCCAGGTTTTATGACATATTCCTGCAGCACTCTATGGTTGGAGGGAATACTAGGAAATGTAGTTTAGACATTCATGTTCAAAATGTAACTTCATCCAATACTCTGGTTTAATTATAATCGAATACCTGCAAAACTTGAGATGAGAATTCTCTAATGGCAGCCTCAGCTTCACTTGTGTTTAGTGCTAATGAACTAACTTCAGCATGAGAACATGCTAAACTGAGATGGTAAACATGGCTAACATAATACATGTTAAACATTTGCACTGTCATTGTGAGCATGTTAGCATAATGACGTTAGCATTTCGCATAACTTACTGCTGTATCCAAGTACAGCCTCACAGAGCTACTAGCATGACTGTAGATTTATAGAATGACTGACCGAGTGACTTGTAATGACTGTTGGTCACATCAAATAATTGCAAAACTGTCTATCAGATTTGTAGTTTTTAAGTCTTTTTAAATCTCAAAATTCACTGTCAGTTTTTAACAGATACGCCTGAAATGTGGCTGTACATCACCATTGGCAATCTCATGATGGAGGACACTGAGCTATCTTCACTGCACATTATGATCAATGTCGATGTTCTTCAAAGCACTTCCTGTGATTGCCATGGGGGCCAATTTTAAATAATGGTCTTGAAATGATGAGATCTCTGCATTTTCCCTCTTCTAATCATCCAGAAAATAGGGACAGGAAATCTACCACATTCATCTGGGGAGATGCGTTAGGCACTTTGGTAGCAGGTAGCATGCAAACGCCCATTATGGGTTGACTCTTAAGCCAAGAGAGCAGCTTCCTGAGCTGTTTGCCCATTTATCTCACTACAAGGAGGTTACTGTTTTCCCCATCTGCTTTTGTCCTCCTTTGCTCCCCTTCTCTTATACCTTTTTGCTCATATCCTATGCAAATCACTTTGGCACTTTGTTAAGGAGTATTGTAGAACATTATGTAATGGAAAACTTGAGCTAATTGTGCCGCTTGGGCTTGACTCCAAGCGATCTCTCAGATGTTGCTGTTAAGGGAACCGTGTACCAGTTAAACTTGACAGAGTTTTGAAGGCGGGGAGGTCGAGGTGAGGACAGGAGGAGGTGGAGAGGATGGAAAACACTACATAAAGGGAACGGTGGATGAAAAATATTAAAGCAGAGGACTGACACTGGAGGCTATGTTAGGAATGGTTATCTTGAGAAATAATTACAGCCAATATCTTTCAGTATGTTTAGTTCACATTTGGAATATGTTGGGTCAGCAATTATATCACATTTAACTTTTCAGAATCAGATTTTTTAAATCCAAAATTGTATTTTCTTGATTCTGATGTCAATGTTCTCTATAATGCAGCAAGTTGTGCACTCATTACAGTTGTGTGGAAGCTTTTGTGGGTGGCAATGTACTGTTCCATGTATTCCCACAGGCCTGTATACTGGAGTTCAGTTAGTTGGGTATTTTATGACTCATCATAATGTCTTTACATGATTTACCCTTAGGCTGCAAATTGGAAATTAAATTATTAACAAGTAAGACAAAATGTTCTACTATTGTGTGTTTTACTTCTTTAAAGGATAAGGGTGACATTAGTCTGTATGAACTTATATTCAGCTAACCCCATGAAAAGACCAATAAGGTCATACTTTCCAATTTTCTCTGCTCTGTCTGTGGCACTCAGCCCAAAGCCAATAATTTCTACTTGGGATGAACATTTAAAAAAGCAGGTCACAAATATAAAGTTTCAATTTGAAAGGAAAAAAAACACTTTTTTTTCTAAAACAGCTGGGCACTGTAGTTTTTTGCAAACGTTAAAAGTAAATAGTGCATTTGCTGGGGACTATTTCTAGCTACTTTTCTAAGTATCTATGGCACCAGAACGATGTGGCAGGGCTGTAGTACTAGAGTCCGGACTCAAGACGTTATTCTATTGTCTCGGACTTGACTTGGACTTGTCTCGGCCTCGATAGATAATAAGAGGATGCCTGGTTTAATGCTGCTTCCTTTGTCTTTGTTGTGTTTCTTTATCTTCTCAGAGAGCTTGGTTTGAGCGGAGACCCCTGACTCTGAAGCCCAATGAGACATTGTATGTGATATTGGGCATTACAAATAGACTTGATTTGACTTGACATATGGCGTGAGGAGCCACAGCCTGTCACTTAGCCTCTGTCCCTTGCTAAGTGACATCAAGCTGGGACACATTGCCTCTCAAACTGCTGCCTCAGCCACTGGAGAGCACACGGCACTAATCATGGGTTTGGTTCTAGATGTGGAAACAATGTCACGTTTATCAGCTTTAAACTGCAGTAATTTGAAATGCCTTTATTTTCCTGAAAAGGGGGGTTTTAAGCAAAGTGATATATACGTTTAAATGAGAGGTGACTTATGGACTTGGAATACTAGAGGAATCAAAATGAAATTCTTTACAGAAGAAAAAACAAAACAAAAAACCTAATTTTTTATCTGATGTTTGCTGTGCTCAGTTCAGGCATGACATATTTACCAGCTGCTCTTAGCAAAAACAATTCTGTTTTGTAACAGCTGCTAACTCACGTGTGTGTGCTTGCATATGAGAGAGTTGGAGTCGCCTGCCTGCCTGGAACAATGATCATTGTCAAGATTTTGTTTTTTGGAGGCATCCCTAGTTTGTTGCTGTGTTTTGTACTACAGTTTTGAGCAGTCACTTGACAGCGATGTCGCAGGTACTTTAACGTGACTGGACTGACAGCAGCGGTCGCTAATTGTCATGTTTTAAGGTGTATTGAAGGAAGGATTGCAAGAATTCTACTGGCTTTTTTTTTTTTTTTTTTACCAAAGATTTACAAACCTACTATTTACCAATTTAAAAAATGCATTGTCATCAGTCATGAAACATGATCTGTTTTTTTTGTTTCTAAAACATTTAATTTCAGAGACACAATGTTTTAGAATGGGGCCCTGCTGTTCTACTGTAATAGCAAAGAGTAGTGAATAATCTACACTATCTATTCTTTAATATACTGATAATGATAAATGTAACAATAATTGTTTTGATAGATTAGAGGATATATTTCCTTTATTGTGTTATCTTACTTCTGTTATGTTCTGTTTTATAACAATAGGACTGGGCTGTTGGCTTTGAGGTTGGTTCTGGTTAAATGCCATTGGTTGTTGTAGCTGTTGACACTTCATAGGCAATCAGTGTGAGAATTATGAGTAGACATAGGTTGGTAAGAGATCCATAACGCCACCAATTTCATGAATAAATTAGGGAAGTAGAAGGGAAGTAGAATTTATTGCGTCTATTCAATAGATAGCAGATATGTTGCTGTAGAGGGAAGTTGTTCTTTGCTGATGTTTTCATGCCATTTTCTTTTTGTAATTTAAATTATGACAAATTAAACATTTAACAAGATAAACTATGTATTTCTAAAAATATGTAAAGTCATATTGTGTTAGTGTGAGCTTCCGCCTATCAGTATAATTGAATAACCTCCACTTGAGTGGAAGCATTTTTGTTTGTATGACAACTTTTAAAAACCAGACGTTGTATTAGAAAAATTTGAAGCATGCTCAAGGTTATTAAAACACAGACATATATACAAGAGGGTACACACATACACACGCATACTGTACAAAAAAGCAATCAAGCACAGAGCAAGGGAACTCATTGCATCTGGAGTACCGACTCCATCCAGCTACAACACTTAAAGCAAAAGAGAAGTGAAAAGCTCAGCAGCAGGTACGGTCATTTGCTGCAGTATTTAGTACACAGAGAGCTCAGTCAATAGCTCAATGCCATGCCGTGTGGCATAGCATTGTGGAAATGCATTCATACGCTGTTTGTTTTGAGGATTAGCTGCTTATGAGGTGTAAAAGGTTCATGAGGGAGTTTTTTTCTGTCCTGATTAGGAATGGGAGAGGACATTTGTGTGATCTCTAGTTAATCCCTCCCACATTCATACTAAAAGCACAATACATGTTAACTAGAAGAGCACTATAAATCTTTAGGAGGCTAATTTGAAAAGAGAAAAAGTAGTATGGATAACTGTAGCAATTTGAGGCTGTTTCTATAGATCATAAGATGATAATTCACTGTTTGTGTAAATTTTGTGATGTAGGAGGAGGGTTTTATACCCCATAGAGCAGCTGGAAATGAAATATTTGTTGCTTCTTTGTTAGATGCAACAGTCAAAAGGCTTAAGTAATGAGTTAGTAGTAGACAGTCGAGGTCCGTCATAGGACACTCAAAGCTTTGCTATTGTTCAGTATGACCAACACAGGAGGAAGTTCCACTTGGAGGCAGGGGGGAGGGCAGGGGGGAGGGCTGGGGGGTTGGGGGGTGTTTCTGAAATGGTTCTGCCCACCTTGGTAGTCACTGTGAGGAGGGGCTTCCCTTCTGATGACGCCTTACTTGGTATCTCCTTCAGGACCATGGCAACAGTCTTATCTGCAGCCCTAGAGTCTTTCCCCTACAACAGTGAAATCAACAATGACTTGTGTCAGGACAGTTGGACAACTCAGTGCTTTTTGCCCCCGTCCAGGGCATCTTACAAAAAAGACTTTACTATATGATGATGGAAATACTGCGTGGGGCTATCTACGGTAACACATCGACTGAAGACATTTCCACAAGACTATGGCAATGAAGAGAGGGTTACTGCACAATGTAGAGGGTTGACTGTAGACAGTGATGAGCATGGTCGTCCACAGCAGTATTTAAGTACTTATGATGACAGAGTATCATACAGCGCTCATTACACAGACCATATTATTTACTAAGAATGATGTAGTGTCTGGCAGATAAATGTCTCCTGAGCAGCTGAACGTTGACATGTATCTCTGGTTGTGCTGGCATGTTGGAATCACAACATAAAGGTGATTGAAAGGTTCAAACTTCAGTACTGAAAGTGATGCAATGTGATGATTAAGTAAACTGCAGACGGTTTTCATGTTGACTTTATGGCAGAAAGCCAGACATTCATCATTCACTTCTCATTTTACCCATAGCTGGAAAATAGATTATATTGTACGCTATTAATCATGTTATGACACACAGATGTAGCAGAATTATAATTACACAGGGCACTACACATTTCATCTCAGAAAAGAGCTCATCCCCTTGCAATTAAATGTGCTGACCAGAGAGAGACAAAACTGCTGTTCATCACACAGTTTCTATATTTTGTAGACTCAGGGAAGCTGCCTGTTCAGACTGTGCATGAAGCACACTGGAAGCCTTTGAGCTGAATCTTATTAGAGCTTTTTCACATTTCCACATGCCAGAAAAATGAATTAGGCATTTCTTCCACTGATGTCCTCAGCTAATCATGTCACAAAATGCATTTGCCTTGTCTGGAGGGAGAGTTCCCTTGAAAGCATAATGCTCCTATTAGAGTCCCAAAAGCCACCTGCGCTCACTCTCTAGCTTAGTTGCACTCAGTATAAATGAACAACATCCATTGACGACACTAGCAACGCATCATTCACATGGCAAGAGATGATTCTGAAAAACATTTATTTTTAGTAGTTTTTCTGAATGGCAAATTATGCAATTTAAAAAGCGCTAAATGTTCCTTCTGTGCCGTTTGTGCAGGTGTCGATTAAGCCAACAGTGTCGAGGATATCTTTCACCGGGCACACAGTCAGTTTGTATTGGCTTACAGTCTTGGCCTGCCTGCTGTTGTTTTGTGGCAAGTTTTGCTGAACTGGCTCTTATTTTTCTAGGAATGAATATAGATATGTTTGGCAACGCACAACAGTGGACAGTAATCGAGGAACTTGATAGCATTTATTTATTTATTCTACAATTTTGTTGTCCTGATCAACACAGCAGTTTGAAACCTGGACAATAAGATAACTATGTGCTGAAAACGAGGAGAATGTAGACAAAAATATGAATTAGTAATTGTTTTGTTTAAGAACATCTGATTTCAGTGTCTGAGCTGAATGAAACAGCAGATTTTCATTAAATAGTGGTCTTCCCTAATACAGCAGTTTAAGATTTGGTCACTGTGGGGCTGTTCTGGAAGATAAAATAAAATTAAAATAAAACAAATGATCTTTAGCAAATGAGACTGACTGCAGCATTATCCAAACAGTTTAATCAAATCATTAGGTGCTGTTGGTGGCAGAGGACATAAATGGCTCAGAAAATCAATTTAAAATCTCCCAGCCACCACATCGTGTTCACCGCTCCAAACTAATACATTTACAGGAAATAACGCAGGCATTCACATAGGTAGGATTGAAAAGCTTTATGAATTTCATAAGATTCAGTGTTAGTAAGTCTGGAGAGAGTTTGTTCCACATGCAATAAGTTGTATCTATTCTGGGCAAAAGCATCATTACTTGAAAATGGTCTTTATAGAGAGCTGCAATTTTGCTTTCATGCTGGAGCAGTAAACTTGTTGGGTGAAGGAGGCAGCATGGCTTCAGTCTGACTCAGTTCAGACTCAAGATCGTCTCATTGTTTTCTGCTTTCTGTCTGAGTTGCTGTTTTCAAAGT
Source organism: Perca fluviatilis (assembly GCF_010015445.1). Taxonomy (NCBI): domain Eukaryota; kingdom Metazoa; phylum Chordata; class Actinopteri; order Perciformes; family Percidae; genus Perca; species Perca fluviatilis. The sequence goes on from NC_053120.1 coordinate 20,925,752, forward strand.
CCCTGTCTACAGAAATAACAATACTGAATCCTTCAGATAAGGAGCTAATGATGGCCTGTTTTTTTCCATTCAGAGGACTGTTTTTTTAAATGCTAATAGAATGTTTTGGACAGGTCTGATTTTGTTTTTTATTTGCCAGCAACTTTAAAAGCTTCTCAATATTACTATATGTTCCCTACTGGCTCTTTGGCACAAGTACTGGGGAACTTCTCAGTAGAAGGACTTCAAAACCCAGAACATAATTTTGTGGAGTAAGCCCTTTTCAGACATTGAATATGAAACATTGCTGGCTTCATCTATCTGTGATGGCTTTTTGTCATAATTCAGACATACAGTAGGTGTCACATCTGACCAGGCACACCTTTGCTCATGACCTGATTTTAAGAAGGGTCTGGTATCTGCTTTCCATCAATTCAACCCTGTGTTTCTAATGTGGGACTGTTTGAGATCAAATCTGAGGAGCTGTGATATCCCCATGTAGCAGGCATCAGGCTTTGGCACTTGCATTATTAGGATATTTTGTTTTTTGTTTTGTTTGTACTTAATTGTCCGTCCATTTACACCTAAAAAAGAGTGGAACAGTCAACCGTATTAATAAACTGAAAATGTGTAAAATTGCAGGGTAATGCATTACAAACAATGGAGGCATGGTGGCTCTGACTAATGATGAGTAAAATTACATTTTTAATGCAGAACGGCTATATTGTACCATCTTTTGTGGCATTCACAAGACATTGATGAAATAATCTATACCGAATTTCACGTGTCATTGCTTGTATGGAAGGAAATGAAGTTTGTTACTAAACCTCTTTAGAGATGAAAAACTGTAAATGGTTGAAGGAGAGAGGAGAGTTTTGATCGGTTAGGAGATGCCTGTACTGTACCTTACCTTTTAAAATGTCTGAAATTGAGTTTAGTGGTCAAAATATGTCGCTGGACATGAGACCATTCTTTTTGGATTTTTAAGAGTGCAGTGCAGTGGGAAGGGGTTATGCTGTAAGCTTGCCTACTTTCCTTATGAAAGGGTGAAGCTTGTTTTCACAAGCTATATGTCGCATCTGTTCTGGGGGGAAGGAATCCTAACTTGAATGAGAAGGTGTGTCCAAACTTTTGGCCTGTACTGTACAGTACAGGCCAAAAGTTTGGACACACCTTTTCATTCAATGCATTTTCTTTATTTTCATGACTATTTACATTGTAGATTCTCACTGAAGGCATCAAAACTATGAATGAACACATATGGAATTATGTACTTAACAAAAAATGTCTTATATTTTAGATTCCTCAAAGTAGCCACCCTTTGCTTTTTTGATAGCGCTGCAAACCCTTGGTGTTCTCTCAATGAGCTTCATGAGGTAGTCACCTGAAATGGTTTTCACTTCACAGCTGTGCTTTGTCAGGGATAATTAGTGGAATATTTTCACTTATTAATGGGGTTGGGACCGTCAGTTGTGTTGTGCAGAAGTCAGGTTGATACACAGCCGACAGCCCTAATGGACAACTGTTAGAATTCATATTATGGTAAGAACCAATCAGCTAAGTAAAGAGAAATGAGTGGCTATCATTACTTTAACAAATGAAGGTCAGTCAGTCCGGAAAATTGCAAAAACTTTGAATATGTCTCCAAGTGCAGTCGCAAAAACCATCAAGCGCTACAATGAAACTGGCTCACATGAGGACCGCCCCAGGAAAGGAAGACCAAGAGTCACCTCTGCTGCTGAGGATAAGTTCATCCGAGTCACCAGCCTCAGAAATCGCAAGTTAACAGCAGCTCAGATTAGAGACCAGATGAATGCCACACAGAGTTCTAGCAGCAGACACATCTCTAGAACAACTTTTAAGAGGAGACTGCGCGAATCAGGCCTTCATGGTCAAATAGCTGCTAGGAAACCACTGCTAAGGAGAGGCAACAAGCAGAAGAGAATTGTTTGGGCCAAGAAACACAATGAATGGACATTAGACCAATGGAAATCTGTGCTTTGGTCTGATGAGTCCAAATTTGAGATCTTTGGTTCCAAACGCCGTGTCTTTGTGCGACGCAGAAAAGGTGAACGGATGGATTCTACATGCCTGGTTCCCACCGTGAAGCATGGAGGAGGAGGTGTGATGGTGTGGGGGTGCTTTGCTGGTGACACTGTTGGGGATTTATTCAAAATTGAAGGCATACTGAACCAGCATGGCTACCACAGCATCCTGCAGCGACATGCCATCCCATCCGGTTTGCGTTTAGTTGGACCATCATTTATTTTTCAACAGGACAATTACCCCAAACACACCTCCAGGCTGTGTAAGGGCTATTTGACCAAGAAGGAGAGTGATGCGCCAGATGACCTGGCCTCCACAGTCACTGGATCTGAACCCAATCAAGATGGTTGGGGTGAGCTGGACCGCAGAGTGAAGGCGAAAGGGCCAACAAGTGCTAAGCATCTCTGGGAACTTCTTCAAGACTGTTGGAAAACCATTTCAGGTGACTACATCTTGAAACTCATCAAGAGAATGCCAAGAGTGTGCAAAGCAGTAATCAGAGCAAAGGGTGGCTACTTTGAAGAATCTAAAATATAAGCCATGTTTTCAGTCATTTCACACTTTTTTGTTAAGTACATGTGTTCATTCATAGTTTTGATGCCTTCAGTGAGAATCTACAATGTAAATAGTCATGAAAATAAAGGAAACACATTGAATGAGGTGTGTCCAAACTTTGGGCCGGTATACGTATATTTTTGTATATATATGTATATTGTATGTATATATATGTGTATGTATATATATATATATGTATATTATGTGATATGTGTATATATATATATATATATATATATATATATATATATATATATAATGTATATATATATATGTGTGTGTGTATGTATATTTATATATATGTGTGTGTGTGTGTGTGTGTGTATATATATATGTATATGTGTGTGTGTGTGTATATATATATATATATATATATAAAAATGTGTGTAATGCACTGGCTGTAGACAGGAGAAAAGATTATATAATTTTTCACCTCACATGCAAAATTAAAATTCAGGTTTGAATGTTGAATAACATCAGTTCCCCACTGTATTGCAAAGAATGGTCAGAACCTGGAGCACAATCTGCTGGCTGTGATAATGCAGCGTAATTTTTGTTTTGTCTCTCGGCGCTCCTGACAGACCTTTAGCCCCTCACATTATTTGCTCTTGGCTTCAGAGAAATACCACAAACAATAGCTGGGATGCCTCTCTGCACATGGAATATTGATCAGTCGGGGACGAGTCCATACATTACGAGCACTCGAGAGGAAAATATGTAGCACACTCCTGGTTACAGTGAGCCATTATGACAACTAATGTGCAGACTGTAGCATACTAACTGGTACTCAGGGAGCTTTTGTAAATAAGTCATGGTAATCGATCCTTACTACAGGGAAAGGGCCCCTCAATACAGGCTAAAGTTCAGGCTAACAAGCAGAGCTTAATCTACACTCTGGCATGCTAATTGATTACTGAACCTGCGCAGTCACGAGCATAAATTTTGGGTGCAACAAAGTTTCGCAATTTTGGTGACCGGAGATGCTCAAGCAGTCCTGGTGCAGCTCAAACTGGTAAAGAGTGGTTGAGTTGAGAGAGCTTACAACATGTATATCATCTTAAAGACTCACAGCTCAGTAAAGGGCTTCTTTCTGGACGAACTAGAGGTGCTTGTGTTTCTACACCGTTAGTTTAGAGCAGAAAGTCCCAGCCCCTAGGTTGAGGAAGTCAAATCTGAGAGGCTGCAAGATGATTAACAAAGTAGGAAATCAGAAAAGGACTTTTCTGATGCACAAATTTATGCAAATGTTTTCCAGACATACATTTTTGCATCATTTTAAGTTCAAGGCCATTTAAAATGATTCAAACTGGTCACAATGGTTGACAAATGCAACAAGTGGCGAGAAAGTCCCAAATAGTGCTTTGTTCCAAGGGCTTACAAGCTGAAAAGGTCAGTGTGCCACTTTATTCACTTTCAGATTCAAGTTTTGTATCACCATTTCTACTGACAGGAAATTATAGTGCATAGCTCTATCATTTACAAACAGACATATACATGGAAACTTTGAAAAGAAGAGAGAATTATGCAGACACATTTAATCACAATGGACACACACACACACACACACACACACACACACACACACACACACACACACACACACACACACACACACACACACACACACACACACACACACACACCTATAAATGTTACCTTGGGTCTTTATTTTATTGCTGCCATTTCAACTGATGTGGTTCATGAGGAGTTTTTCTATCAGTGATACAAGCCTTACTTGATCGCGCACCTCCCCCCACCCCTCCTCCACACAGTTGCTTGTGGCCAAGGAGGACACGGAGGATTAAAAAAGGGTGAGGCTATTTGCACCCCTGGTACAATTAGCAGTGTATGCTATTCGTACCCTGGTGAAATTAGAAATGAATGCTATTCATACCCCGCCGGTGCACACAGCAATGTGTTCTATTAATACCCCATCTGGTACAAATATCAATGTATGCTATTTGCACCCCTGTGCATTTACAGTACCTTGGCATATATTTACACACAGTTATCCATACTACTCATGTATTACACCTTTTTGGAATATTATCGCCCTGACATTCTTACCCTAACCATAACCAATCACACTCCTCTTGCCTAAACCTAACCAACCCAACCAGAGCAGGCATATTCATGAGTCTTCCCCTACCACCCTGCAAAAAAAAATTTCACGTTTGCGGGCCCTGACTTGCAGTTGCATGCAAATTATCCAATCCAAAATGAAAAAAACAAGATCACCTCACCAGAGAATCAAACTCCCAACTCCCAGACCAAAGCTCAGTGTTCTAACCTCTCACCTAGCAGTCCTTACAGGATGTTATACAACTGTTTACCACTTGGTGCCTTCAAGCCTCGGTTGCTAGGTAACCATACTGTATACAAAAAAATAGGTACTATGGTACTAACTAACAAACTAACGGTTGTATGCTTTCACTGAAAACAGAAAGCGCAACTGTAGTATCCATTTTCCGCTAGAAATTCAATTGTTATAAACTTTAGAGACAAAACTTTCCTAATATGCCAGTTTCTGCGGTCATGGAAGATGAACGTCCGCCATGATTTCAGTGCACGCGAGCAACGTTTTTTTGTTGTTACGTCACAGGGTGTGAATAGCTCAGCTGTGTGGCCGAGGCTATTCGTACCGGGGGTGCAAATAGACACTCCGATTAAAAAAACATGACTGACTCTTCAGAAGAATATCTTCACTCGATTTTCTGCATGCGAAAGTCGCCGTACAACACCATTTTCTGAAGAAAGCCATACTAAGAAATACAGAGAGAGTTTTGTGGAGCTGATAGTCTTAATTAGCTTTGTATCAACTCATTTGGCAATGGCTTGAATGTTACTGACATTCATTAATATAAAAAAGTGACGCACTGCATGCTTACAGCTGCTCATACATCACTGCCCAAAACTATTGGCCAGTACTGTAGTAGTCTTTGCAGCAGTGTCACGTCAAAGATGAGAGCCTTTTTTGTCGATGATGTCCAACACAAATCATGTTCGGGGATTACAGCCTGCAGCTCAGGGAAATTTAAGTTCTAGTACAAATAACTGCCCTCTATGCCAAATCTCGTCTCCTGAGGATACATTTAGTACCCACTCATGTACTGAAAGTGGTTTATAGGGACTTGGAAAATGTGACATTAAGTCATTGCGAGCCAAATAAACATGTCTGAGCACTAGATGTGATCTAACTCTCAAAGCCTAAAGGTGCATTCAGGACCACAGACAGGTTTTGGTTGGTGATGAAGCAATGTTCTTTTGTGCTCACAGGAAAATTATCTTATTGAATTGCACTTATTCTAATATGAACATAATTATGACCCTGAAACACAACATGGTGGATTTATTTCTCATCTCTAATTAGTTGTTTAATTCCTTGGTTACCTTATTTTCTCTATGACCAAAATGCAATTGAGGCCACAGAACTAATTAGAGGCATCGGAGGCTGCAGCAAAGTTGTCTGGTTTTAATTGCCTTTTGCGTGAATAATGTCATCTAATGCAGCATAATGTAGCATAGGAAAATATTTGTTACAAAGTTAGTAAATTATTTTCATTGGGATTGTTTTCTAGAAACAGTCGAGCAAGTGAAACACAGGGATTTACACTGGCAACAGCAGAGTCAAAATCCTAAATATTTTGCCTAATTTTGGGGAGACAGACGTCAGCAAAATGACGACGACTGGGCTGTGTGTAGGCTTTGAAACGTCATTTAATGAGATGAACGGCCAATACCAATGTTCTACTGATAAATTGGTGCATCCCTAGAATCATTTCATTTGCACATATTTTCACCCCCAGATTGCTTGGGCAGTGGTGCTCAGCCGGCTGATCTGTATAAAAATGTTGCCTGTGTGTGTGCCTGTCAGGAATGTCTCCCATAGTACTGTGTCTGACAGACAAGTCTAGATGAATTTGGGCTTTGTTGATGCTTTAAAGGTCCTATGACATGCTGCTTTTTGGATGCTTTTATATAGGCCTTAGTGGTCCCCTAATGCTGCATCTGAAGTCTCTTTCCCGAAATTTAGCCTTGGTGCAGAATTACAGCCACTAGAGCCAGTCCCACAATGAGCTTTCCTTAGGACGCCTTGCTCCTTATGACCTCATACGGAGCAAGATTCCAGATCGGCCCATCTGAGCTTTCATTTTCTCAAAGGCAGAGCAGGATACCCAGGGCTCGGTTTACACCTATCGCCATTTCTAGCCACTGGGGGACTATAGGCAGGCTAGGGGAACTCATATTAATGTTAAAAAAAACTAATCAAGTGAAATTTTCATGCCATGGGACCTTTAAATTCCTCAGTCAACAAAAGAGATTTCAGGTGATTTGCAGTAAACCACCCTGTGGCTGCATTTTTTTGCACCTGCAGCATTTAACTTCTGGAGGACATGTCAGGCTTCTGCTGTCAATCAGACCCAAGACAAATAATTTTTTGAGTTTGCTTTTGTTTATTCAGGTGTCAGGTGAGATTGGTCTTGTAGAACAAAGAGACTACCAGAATTGGTGAGACAATCATAAGGAAGTGTTGAAAACGTTGAACCCACAGATGTTTTTGCCCTTACGGTTTACAGCTAGACTGGGTAAACCAGCCCGATCTGCCGGCGATTTGATTTCGCCCTGCAGCTCAGGCTGGAAACCTGTACATTTATCTATCCTGCTTCCGTTACAATTTTGCGGGAACCAATCACAAACTGCTTATCCACCTGGCACGCTATTGGCGGGTTTAACACGATGACGATAGAGAAGCGAACAAGCAGCTTCTTGTTTACATTCAACGTAGCGGCCAACAAAGTGCAAAAACCCGTTGATGCCGCTGTCGCTGCTACGTCACCTGGATCGTTGGTCTGATTGGTTGAAGGACTGTCCAATTGCGTACAGAGTCATTTGAACTATGCCCGCTGATCACGCCTCTTGTGCAGTAGAAAATACAGAGCAGACTCCCCAGACTAATGTTCAATCTTAAAAGATTGAGCTTGGTTTGGTGACAGCCAGACTAGTTTACAGCAGCTACTGAATTGAAATGAGACAATGCAACTTTTATTTCTTGTTTTGATTGAACCCATTATCTATGGTGTCACAAGTTCACAGCTCACTGATTCTCACTATAATATATATCTCATTGGAGGCGTAGCAACATTGATTGCCAGCATTTATGAACTTTGTTTACATTTTGTTGACTCTGTACCATGAACTCAGAATAGTTCACTTGTTAACAATAATTCAAATAATTCATTTTAATAACTTATTTGATGATTGTGGGGGTAGAGTCTTAACACCATAAAACTATAATCGTTTCCTTAATTGGCAGCATTAGAATAATTTCAACACCTTCACAACTCTTAGAGGAGCAACATGAAAAGGTTAAGATTAGCTATTTATAACGTTATATGAATATGTTACATTCAGTATTGATTTATTAGGTTAAAGAGTGGTGTGACTTTTCGATGCAAGCTATGTCTGTTGAGTTCCAGCTTTTGTCATCATGTGGAAACCCAAACATCCTGGTATCCCATGCAGCACTAAGGAATATGTTGAAATACTGTTCAACCTTGCTTTGCTGTGAATTTCAGGATGACGCACACTCACACTTAAATGAGCCTATAGGACCAAATATAAAATCATATATAATATAATAAAAAATAATAATATAAGATCCACAGACAAGCTGGAATTGTGCACATTCTGAAAAAGATGAAAATCTTTTATCTACAGCAAAAAACTTTTTATAACTTAAGGCGGATCTGACAATGTTTATCCTATATGCAGTCCCAATTTATTAACCAAGACTTAATTAACTACATTTTCATCCACAAACCACTATTAGATTTACGTACAGGGAAATCATTATTCCACAAGTTCCCTGCAAACCTAATTTCAGCGCAGCACAACTGGATATATTTCATTATGGAGAGGATGTGTCATGGCAGAGCTTTCACAGAAATTAAGTAACACTCTAGGAAAGGCAGAGGACTGTAATGCTTTATAATGGGTATAGATGGGGAAAAACTGTCCCTGAGGTGTTTACAGGCTGCCGCTCCCAAGGACAGCTGAGCAAATCCGGCTTGAATAGAAATCAGTGCAAAGGTGTCAGGCTGTCGTGTGTGTGCCAGACTATGGCTGAAAACACCCACGAACCTACCTCTGACTTCACACCATTAAGACTCACCTTTCTGAGCTACTTGCTGTAGCTGATGTGCCAATGCAGTGATTGGCAAGACATGTAGATATATGCATGTTAAATGTAGTTTGATTAAAAAATATTCAGGCGGAAAAAGATTGTGTGAACTGTGGGATTTGGGTGAAGTGGAAATTGAGTCCTATTGTCTTTTATACTATATGTATTATGATGATGCAAGAGAGTAAATGTTCCATAATTTGGCTCAACATTTTAAAAATATGCTGGTGTACAGGTGAGCAAAAATTGTAATGGCTGTTTAATTTTTCTGTGTTTAAGTTTGCTAATGCTGACCTTACACCAAATGACTTTTGAAGCGATTCCACTGTCGCAGACACATTTTCAGGATCAGAATGTCTTGCTAGAGTTGGGACTCCTGTCGTTTCAATCATTTGGTGTAAGGTGGTCATAAAACTCTGCCCGAGCTGTCTTAGGTCATTCTTTTTCCCTGTTGACGTTCTGACAAAACCAAACGTGTCTGATATTATCCTAAGTTTTAAATCTTGGTAGTGAAGTTATGTTAGCGGTAGCTAGCTAGCTGTAGTCTTGCAAATTGTGATCCTCAGTCTTTGCAAAATCATATAGTCTCTGACTAAAACTCAGTGACATTATGAAAGATTGTCTTTAGATGTGAGATGGTGTCTTTTTTAAATTATTTTTAGAGGGTTCTAGTGTATGGTAGGCATATGTTTGTTCTAAAAGCCTTATTTCCAAAAGCCTGGAAAAGAAGGCAAGATGAATTATTTTATTAGTATTTATTATGGTGTACCCATGTGCTTTTTCTACCCAACTGTCACAGTCTGTAACATTTGGAGACACTGCAGATGCAATTACAGCACAGCAGTCGGGACATTTCCAGAATGCAGTACTGGCCTACAAATGTTTTCATCTCTTAGAAAGAAGTTACTTAAGTGAACAGCTGTGTTAAAACAGTTGATATGCAAGGATGTAAGGCTGTAGCACACAGAAGATGCAGTAGCCCTGAGCTTGCATGCTGATGTTACCTCACATGGTTGTCAGTTTGAACCTCAGGCCATCAGAAGTAGTGAAAACATTGTTTAAAAATAAGCTAAAACAAATCCTCGTGGAAGTGTTAAGCGTCTGTTATTTTCTTTTTAGAAAAATCAGATGACTGTCTTAATGGCTAATAACTTCTCAAACTACTTGAAGAGAGAAAAAAATGCTTATCATTTTAAAAGATAATAATAAAAAAAGTATTTAAGCAGGACACCAAAAAGAAACTTACAGTCAAGTAGCACTGTGTCACTTGTACAGCGTCTAAGTGCAGTTTTGACCTTTTTAAAGGCAGTTATGTTTAAAAAGTGTGAGTCTGTCCCAGTAGAGCTGACATCACATAGAGCAGTGCAGTGTGCAGTTCATTATGAGTCTGGTGCACACAAACACATCTGCCATCACTACTCTTCAATCCGACCAAACACTGTTGTCTGGTGTTGAAAACCTCATAATTAGTCATGCTTTTATTAGAACCAAAAATATTAAATCATTTTCAGTTTGTTCATTTAAAAAAAAAAAAGGAAACAAGGGATTTTAAGACCCATTGTATACAAATAAATTGCTCTCCAATATGAAAATACAGTATTGTCAATGCCAAATGGTTGTTTTAGATTCAGCCATTAGCAAAAAAAAAACATTTGTGATCAGATAAATATACTGATGGATTTCAGAACAGGAATAAAATGAACATGAAAAAAAATGACAAAAACATTATTTTTAATTGTATGTCTCATGTAGTATAAGATCCCTTCTTACCTTAAATATTGTTGTCCTGCATTTTAAATCCAATGAAGATTTAACACACTTCTGTCGCTGCATGGCTGACTTGAACTTGAACTCAACTTAATTTGTGTATTCAAAACTGAATTACATGAACTAACAATTCAAATCTTTCATAACATAAGCCAAGAATCAAATTTGATATATCTTTCCTCTTTTGGTTCAAATATAATTAAATGCTCTGAAAATTCAACAGAATGCACTGTCATAGAAATGAATGATTCCAGATATTTTCTGACCCTAAAAACTGAACGCTGCTCCGCTGAACTAAAAATGACAAATTAATGCAGAGAATCACTCTCTGATTGTGAGACCCATTCCCATTAGTTCAAAATGCTAAATAAGACTTCATATGACATCACTGTTTGTCTTTAATAATCCCTCCATTAATCACGTTTCAATATTAATCACCCTATACTGATTATTCTACATCAATTATTTTAATCCAATATTGCAGATTTGTGAGCCCAGCTCACATTTGTCACATTCTCATATACTCTGTATGGAGAGCAACTCAGGCAAATAAGATTAATCTATTCCAAGTGTAACTGGATTGTGTCTTTGCATTAGGTGAACATAAAAAAGGCTGTCAGCCAGCGTCACAAGAGATGAACACACAAATTGCACACATTTTCCTTTGTGTTTTTGATATTGATATTTAATACAATTCACAATACGAATCCAAAGATAATTTGGATGACAATGCAATGATAATTGTGTAAGTTTTAATTGCAGCTTGCTTGAAATCATGTATGTGGACAATAGTTTAATAGAGACTATAATATATCAACAATCATATCAATATAATATGATTCCACTACCATCCATGATAGACTGTGTTGGACTGTACAAATCAATAGGGTTGTTCATAATGTAGAAAATGACCAACAGTAAACGGGAAGTAGGCTCAGCCAGTGGAAGTCTCTAGTGCACTTGCTCTATAGGCCACACGGTGCCGAGCATCCAGGTAAGGCTCCATGGTGGCTTATAGGGATGTCATGAGAACCGATACTTACCATACCTTTCGGTTCTAAAATGACAAAACACCAACAATACCCATTTTTTTGAAGCACTGTGAGCGCCGATGCCAGTGTTAGCAACATCGGTGTTGCGCCTCTTCTGGAATTGATGGGGGCAGTATACGCTTCAGAGTGTTTCAGTCAATGCATTCAGTAGTAGGAGGTCACAAACAAGCCGAAGTCGCACCCTTCTACTTCTGGTCCATGGGACATATCTTTCGAAAAAATATGAATGCAAGTCACTGGATCTTTCAAATACATCTCTAATATTTACCCGGGGTTTGTTACGTCTCTGGTCACGCAACTGTTAGAAACACTGTTTTGTTGTTGTTTTTGCACAGTACCTTTTGAAAAGATGCCTGGAAGTCTTGAATATGTCTGGAGACACTAGTTGTTGCAGTATGGCCATTAATTGCACTTTATTATGTTGCTCTATGCTCTATTGCACATGTTTTGTATGTCTTGTCATGACATTTTGATATTTTTCAAATATTTTAATAAAGAAGTTCATGTTTCAAGTTCAAGTACATGGAATCTTAGAAAATCCTTTTTTACCGTGGTATCGAAATTGGCATCAAGAATCGTGTTATTTCACTGGTATTGGCACAGACTACTGAATTTTTGGTTTGGTGGGCCCTTTGTTTTTTTTTTCTCTCCTCCGCCCCCTTTCCCGGGGGGGGGCGGGGGGCTCAGCTTCCAATACGGTATCCAGTTCTTAAAATACATCCATGGAGATATCACTGTAGGTCAAAGGTCAGATGGACACTGAAACAAGATCACCTATACTATGCAAAGCAAACTCCCACCCATGACATGAACTGAAACGGGGTGCATATCCTTAAAAAACGAGCCGGCTGACCACAACATGATACTAAACCTTTCGGCCTGTGTGGGAGCGATGTGTATGTAATCTCGGTGGATAGTGTAGGCTCATGTTGAAACATGAAACACAGGCTGCTGCTCATGAAACATTAACACTGGATCACAGAGCATGTAAAAAGCATGTCAATTTAAACTTGGGCTATACAAGGACCCGACTCTAGGGGCAACTGGCATCCTACACTAGAGGATGTATGTTTTACTCATTAATGTGTATGCACACTAGACACTGTATCCACTTGACTGAAAACACTTGTGAACTGCTGGGAAAAACGGCTCAGGAAGCATCGGCATCTATTTAAAAAGTGTCCCTTGGTATTTATTCCAGACAGCTTTGGGCCCCTCCCAGTTGAAGTACTCACACAAGATGTTTTTTGGCAGTTGAACATTTTAATGACGAGAATACGATTAGGCAAGAATAACACAAGAATTTTGCTCGAGTTTCTTCTACTGTGCTTAGTTGAGCACTCAGAGTAGTAGATAATGAATTCCCATTTCTCATTATAACTGCATTTGTCAACATTTCTTTATATTGTGTAACTGGGGCTACTAATATAGAGCACATACACTGATTTAACAGTCTGGCTAGAGGTACAGTACATGTAGGGCATGTGTGGAGAAGATAATGGGATTTAAAACTAATTAAACAGTCAGTAAATGTGCATTTTGTCACCTATGATTCTCTTTTCATGGGAACACATCAAACAATTAGGGGCTGGTATTATTCATATATAGTATTTAATAATGATAACATCGCAGATATTAACCACATTTCTGGAATACATATGGCTTCGGTGCTGTGCTTGAGTTGCAATTTTGTTCACTTTTATCTTACTAATTGTAACACTGCAAATTCTAAGCTTGTGTCTCACTGTTAGCAGACGCTGTTAACACATGCTTTTCTTTCGTCATTCCCCCTTAAAGCCGTATTCTCTGGAGACGACTCCACTATCAGGTACCACGGAACCAGATGATAGGCTTTGTTTTGACTTCCACTCTTTTTAGTAGGATAAGATTGATTCTTTCATTGGACTCTTTAAATTACTCCTCATGTCTGTTGACACAGGAGTGGGATTAAAGCTCTAAAGTACAGTCTATCCATAGCTCGCAGCACTGTTTGGGAGAACTCAATGGTGGTTCTTTATGGTCATGTCATCCACAAGGACAGGGAGCACGCTTTCATGTGAGTGGCAATGACCATGACAGTCAACACACAAGCAAATCAACCTGCTGTCACCTATTAATCATTAAAGCTAGAGGACACTCAAAATCTTGAATTTGCAATCATACTATATAGGTGTTACTTGTGTCACCTTGCCATCAGCTCCAGGAATTAACTCCTCAGCACGTTTCTGCTGTTCTTTTAACTTCATTTTTCATCTTCTTTTCCTGATATCAAAAGCAATTGTGTACAGCTGCAAATTAAACATCCGAGACTTTCAAGCATGGACAGCTGCTCCTTTTCATTAACAAGTTCATTAATTTAGACCTGAGAGACCTTGTCAATCGAGCTGTAATATTATGCCAGACAAGACGTGTTGTCAAATTAAACAATTTCTAAATGGCTTGCAACAACAAAGATCACATTTCCAATGGTCTTAGCCCTTGATTAACCTAAGATCAGTCCTTGAAGAGTGCTCCTTCCTTGCTGACATGACTCAAAAGCTTTACAACATGATACTGTAGTTGTACAGGTTCACTGTTTGTTATTTCATTGTCTGCTCTTTCCCTGCTGCCATCTGGATGCTTCACCCTGATGTTCTACAACCTGGCTTTTCTCTGCCACTATACTGCTACAGCCTCATATAAGCTATGTCCCAATTCAGGGGCTGCAGCCTTCGGAGGTTGCATTCGTAGACCGATTGCGTCACACCGGCGAGACGAAGGCTGTCCTATTTCATTTAATTTCGAAGGCTCCGTCAAATGCAGTCCACGAATGCGGCCTCGTTTTACAGAATTCGGAGGACTTAACTGTGTATCCTTCGCAGGCCCAGGATTCCCAGTATTCATTTTGTCATTCAATCAGAAGCACAGGCAAACACAAACGCTAACCAATATTTCTTTTTTTCTGCTATTGTCATCTGCTATTTCATTTTTTTATTTACTTCGGAGAATGTTTTAGGCGATGTTGAATATAGGCAGTGTTATGAAAATGTATGGCAAATTAAAAATTTGCTCAAAATTTTCTTCGGAGTGTAGAAGCTCCATAAACTGCCTGACACCAACTAGCTCTGCTGGAGTAGCTAGATATCTGGCCGGCCAGTCAAGCTCCAATATCCTGCTGTGAGCTGACTGGAGCTCTGGGTCTCAGAGACAAGAGATGTTCACATGTAGACTACATGAGGGTTTATTATTTGTTTCCATTCTCTTTAAGACACTTAACCAAATGGTAAAATACAAAGAACAACTTCTGGCTCTATTTCGGTGCCTTAGTTAACGTTCTCGACCTTGACCTGGAATGGCAACTGGCATACACTAGAGGACTAGAGGAAACTGCTCAGGAAGCATCGGCATAGGTGTAAAAAGGGGCCATTGGTATTCATTCCAGACAGCTTCGGGCCCCTCCCAATTGAAGTACTTACACAAGATGTTTTTTGGCGGTTGAACATTTTAAAAACAAGAATCCGATTTGGCAAGAATAACACAAGAATTTTGCTCAAGTTTCTTCTAGTGTGCTTGGTTGAGCACTCAGAGTAGAGGACCTGGACCACGACCGGACCATGAATTTTCAGGTTGGCTCTTGATAGGAAAACAATGGAGAAACCAGTATTAGACAAAAACAAGGTTCACTCTACATGAACCACATCATCAACAACAACCAATATAGGAACAAAAAATAATCAATAAGATGGAGAATGGTATAATAATTGTGGACTGAGAGAGGAAAATAAACTCTTAATGCTCAGCAGTAAGACCTGCTGCCAGTTTTCAGCAATAGACAGTAACATTTGAGTGCCTCAAACTTACTATGAAATACAAAGGATTAAAGTATATAATAGACATACAGTATAACGATTGGCCGAGTGGTAAAGTGAGAACACACAGATGCCGGAGTAATCTTCACACGGGCTATGTTTAGTAATTAGAATGTGTTTGGCCAGAGTGCAACCTACTCTTATAGGACATGATTAAGCACCGTGTATAGTATAGTAAATAAGTTTAGAAAAAAACTTATTAGTATTAGTAGTATATAAACATGATTTCTAGGAGACATGGTTGTTATTTGACGCCTAGTTTTAGTTTTAGTCAGAATCATTCTGAATAGCAAACCAACACATGCAATATGTTGAATTCATTCCAGATTCTCCTTCCTTCCAGATATCACACATACACATATGAGAATGACTTTGAGAGATAATAGGGGTGGTCATGATGGCAAGAGAGAGCATGACTGAAGGATGAAGGCAGGTGATGATGGCTGGGCGGTAACACTCAACCTCAAGGTGAACTCTCACTCTGCCTCTACTTTAACTCTCTCCCCCTTTGATAAGTCCTCATATCCTAGCAGAACAAAAGCCCTCTCATGGCCCCAATGGCCAATTTCCTCTTTCCCCATTACCTTCCCATTAAGACAAAACGGTGGAGAAAGAAGACACTGTGCCCCTCTTGCAGAGCCAGCCCAAGTCATTACTTACACTATAGCTGTGTCGCTACTTTCAGCTTGGCCTGCAGCTGCTAATGATGGGGTATGGCAGTAGAAGGAGGAAGATCCCCTCTGTGCTTTGAGCAGGAGGGTACAGTAACCTGATTACTAGTGTCTGTCTGGAAAATGGCATTACATTCTTGCTGCGACTGGTCTCTCACTTTGAGCCTCCAACTGCCCTAGATTCGGGCGGCTGCACTGTCTTTCTCTCTGTGGATGAGTTTATATCATTGTGCTTTGTAAGGAGCTGTCATTCAAACGGCTACTAGGCAGCTGTCTGCCCCTGAGTGACTTAATTGCAAAATGTGGCTTTCTGTCTTCTTCATGCATTACTGTTCTGGTCCATCAAGATATGTTTTGATTTAATTATCAGCCTACAATGAGGGATGCAGATCCAGCCGCCTTTCAATTACATGATGAAGATGTTGCTGAGTACAGTATACCACTGGGAATTATAGCTGAGATTTGCACACCAAATCAGGGCAACCTTCTGATGAGTTAACTTAAACTAGAAAATTGGCTTACATTATTTTGATACCTGCAATTCAATCCAGGCAAACTCATTTTATTATGTTTGTCGGTCCGTCCCATTCTTCTGAACGCAATATCTCAGGACCCCCTGGAGGGAATTTCTTCAAATTTGGCACAAACTCAAGAACAAACTAATTAGAGTCAAGAGGTCAACATCACTGCAGAGCTGCCAACTTTTCAAAAAACCTTGGAGTGAGATTTGGTGGGGCCAACAAAATGTTGCCACGTACAAAGCAATTTTTTTAGCTCATTCAGCATCATTACCGTACAGCAAAAAATATATAATAATATATACACACACACACACACACACACACACACACACACACACACACACACACACACACACACACACACACACACACACACACACACACACACACTACTAGGACCACTGATTTACATACATTCTAATCCTTCAAAACTAAATAAATAGAAATAGCCAGTTTTTGGACACCAGGGGGACTGGTGGGCAAAGACCAAACCTCATTAAATTAGGCAGTGAGGGAAATTCATTGTTCAATCAAGGACTTTCCCCACCACAAGGTCCAGCAGAAAATAGACTGAAAAATACCAACAGCAAGCCAAAAGACATTTTTTTTTGTGCATGTGTTATATCACAGCCTTTCTCAAACTTTTTTTGTGCCAAGGCCCAGTAATGTTTGTCCCTCATCCTCTGTGCCCCACTTACTGTATGTCATTTATTGGGAAAAATTGTATGAAACATTTAATGAATTATTTACAGTTACATTTAGAGATGCATAGAGGTTACAGAGAAGCACAATAGTGGCCCAAAGTTTCCCAGTATTTGCCCCCCTGGTGAGCTGGCACAAACATCTGGACCAGTCACAGCTGGCCTGGCAACCCAATGGCACAGGTTTTGTTTCCAGATTTTGTGAGGAGACATAATTTTGAGCATTAAACACTGAATTTGTATGCACCTATTTCTACCCTTTTCAACATCAATTTATGCTAGAAACAATTGAAAATATAGAAAAATAAGGCCCTCAGGCATTCTGTATTACTTTCAATTATTCTCTTGTAGATCAACTTTTTCTAATTTAACGTCATCTCTGCTGAGTCAACAAAAATGTAGGCCTAATTTACTCTTCCCCCCTCTTTTGCGTCTTTTGTTGGGGGAGTAAATCTCTTTAAATGTGCATGTGGCCCTTATTCATATGAAGCATACATTAATTCATTTATTAACGCCTGGACTTCATTAACTCAGATGTGTTTCACCAAGATTTCTGCTCATATTTACAACTTTGTGCACATTCAAAATATAACTCCTCCCATCTGTTGTAATATAGTCTGCTGTGCATGTTATTGCTCCACTGATATGGTAGTATCTCATTCAGACCGTTTGGCAGACACAGAGGCCAATTTGGGTCTCTGGTCTCTGACAAAGTTTAGAGAAGTGGCTGTACGCTGCTCTTCATCGGAGGTAGAGCACGAATGCAACGCATCACTGCCCACAGCAGAGCGAGTCCACTAGAATTAACTGAAGTTGCTACACTTACCAGCCCCGCTGCTCACCTATTTTTACAGAGAGAGTGGACACAAAGCGACAGACGGGTCTGTATTTATACTCAAAGCATACATACCTGAGGCTGGGGAAATGCGCCAGGTATGGCTTGTGAAGAAATGTTCTCACATTTGTGATGCATCGATGCATTTCGAAAATTCCACAGACAGGAAGCGCTCTTGAACCCCCTCACCGTCTCTGAAAGTATAACTAGTCGATCACGAGTGGCAACAGGTAGATCGATAGATTAACTCATCTTTCAGGCATTTGACCGACAGGGTTGACACTTCAGCGTGAGATATCGGGGGTGTGGCGTGTGAGCGTGTGAAACCAATCAAATGCGTGTGTCTCACAGCCAATGCGTGAGTTGGCAGCCCTGTCACTGTGATCTCACATCTGTGCCATTATCGTGAACGTTATATCTGAGAAAACCTTAAGGGAATCTCTTAGAGTTTGGCACAAACGTCAACTTCTCCAAAAGGTCAAAGGTGAACTTCACTGTTTATCATAATGTTCTGCAAAAACATTTCTTTGACCATAAATCAAACATTTAACTCAGAAGCAGAAGGGGAGATTATGACCATATTTCACATTTGGCCAGATACTGAATTGGTGACACTAGTCTTGAAAATTGGTGATTGTATAGATCTGTGCTGCAAGGTTGACAATGTTTGTGAAGCATCCATGTTTCACCAAAAGTACACTTAATACCTTTAAATAAATTGCCTCAAAGTCTTTACTACATATGTTATATAACCGTTAAGTCCGGACAGAAATTGATGTAAACTGCAACTTGACTGGTTGGCAGAGGCATACATGTACAACCGCTAGGCGGTAATTCTAGTTCTGTTTTTTGAATTTGAATACTTCAAAAAGAAACATGGCTTTATAGACATTAGACATTAGATCATAGATTCAGTAAAACAAGACCAAGTGTCCACAGTTATTTTAGCAGCTATGTGAGGCTCTACTTAGGTACAGTAATGCTTTGAGCTAAATGCTAACATCAACATGTTAATGTGCTGATGTTTAGCAGGTATGTTTACAATGCTTACCATCTTAGTTTAGCTAGCTTAGTTAGCATGCTTACATATGCTAAATAGCACAGAACACAAAGTAAAGCTGAGGCTAATGTTTTGCAGGTATGTAGTCATAAGGTATTGGACAAACTGAAGTTTTGAACTGAGGGTGCTGCTAGATTAAAAGTTAATGGATCAAAATGATTACAGTTAATTTTTTAAGGGGAACATGATTTAGTAAACCAAATGCCATGGCAATCCACCAAGACATTTTACTAACCATAAATGACAAACGTGATGGTGGCACTGGAAGAAATTGTCAGGAGATCACCACAGTCAGCAGTATTTATCCCATGAAAATATCTACTATTTTCATTACAACCATCCAGTAGTTGTAGTAGAAGTGGTATAGAGCCACACCGCTAACTTTTCAGGGTTGATAGACATCTATTACCACAAATAACCAGAATTTTGACAGTGAAACAGAATGTTAATCAAAGATCAAAAATCTAATTTAAGTCCTTTTAACACCACAAGCCATTGTTGACTTTAGTGCCCCAGTGATGGTACCTTTATCCAACTGGTACACACACACACACACACACACACACACACACACACACACACACACACACACACACACACACACACACACACACACACACACACACACACACACACACACACACACACACACACACACACACAAATAAATCAGGTTGCCCAGACACAGGCCCATGAGGCCCTTGGCACCTTGAGTGACTTTGCCCAATTAAAGCCTTTGAAAGCAGCAGCTGCAGGAATAGAGAATTGTAGGAAGGAGCAGGAGGGAACGGGACATTAATGTGCGAGCATCAGCACCACACCAACCTCCCAGCCTGCTGATCATGACCAATTTCTAAGCCGATCCTCCTTTTTTCCACAGTCTTACATGCCGGTCAGATCTGATCAAAAATCCAATCAATGTCCTCAGTGAGGATACTGAGCGAGTTATTTCCTGCTTGCTAGTATGTATGGCTCACTTATTACAGTCCTAAAAGCCCAACAAGCAATCTAAAAATGAACCACCAGTGCTCTCCATTAAAGCTGAAAAAGTTGTCAAGTAAGATGTAATACATGTACACCACACAGATTCGTATTTGATTCGTATAAAAAATGAAAGGCAGGAGTCAGGCTTTCAGTGTTTATGGATTACCGAGCAATCCTAGGTCGAGTGTAGGTCCCCTGTTGCACTTGCCCACCCCCACCCTGATTAGTACTGTGTCACATTCTAAAGGCCCAGATCAACCCAACTCCACCTCCCTGCTGTCGCCCAGCCTGCCTCTCGTTCACCGGTCCTTCCCTGGAATGGATCGAGGTCCTGCTGCGCAAACAAGATATAGGCTGCCAGTAATGGCTTATTGTTTGAGGATGCTCAACCACGCTGTGAGAGGAAATGGATGCTCTTCAGATGCAGCCATTTACATATAAAAAGATCAGATGAGGATATGACAGTAAATCAGTCATTTATCTGTCATTCATGGAGGATTTCTTCTATTTTTCTTTTTTAATTTTTACAAGATTTATTGCTGACTTTCTGTAAATCCTCAATATGACAAACACAAGATTTCGCAGCTTCAAAACATCTCCTTAATTTCAAATTGTGGCATTTCTTTGCATTGTAAGTAATTGTACTCTAAAGTGAACTGACAGTTTGTTCCAGTCAGGCATTTTGTCTAAAGAACTTTATCTGGACCAGCGCCTATTTGGGCAGATACTGTTATCTGTAAAACTGAGCCAGGAAGCGTTTTGGACTTCCAGTGCACGGACAGATCCAAGTGATTAAGCAAACATTTTAAAAAGCTATTAGTTAAACCAGAGAAATACAAGGCAGAATTACACCTTAGACTGCCAGCATCAGCTTCTCAAGCTCTCTTTTTTTAATAGAATTTCTGTTTTCCTTGCATTTTTCTCTGTAACACACATTCTCTTCATACACAAACACACTGTCCTTTATGAAATAACTTACACAAAACCAATTTCCACCACAGAAAAAAATTAAAATCAGCCTTTTAGCATCAATAAAGTGATGAATTACAGGTTTTTGAAAGCTGCTTTTAGACAAGGTATCTGTTTTTAGCAGCGCTTTATATTTGAACAACAACATTAGTCATGTGGGCTGGCAGTGGCTATGGACACAGGGTCTTTTAGTTATACAGTAATATACTCCCTTTATCTCATGAACTCAGCTGAATATGCTGAATATGAGATTTCATGGGACATCTTCACTGTAAAATATCCACCAGAGGAACAACGCTGGTGTCCATCAGCTTAGAAACTTTAAGGAGTTATAATTACTAAGTTTATAATTGTTATGTTTCAAGAAAAAGCCCGAGCCTCAAATGTTATACAAACTTAATGTAAAGGTGCATCCATAGGGACCATTAAGCAGCCCTCGCTGCACTTAGCAAATCATTTGTGGTTGCTGATGTTTTAAAAGCATTTACTGGACAAGTTCAGCTAGTCCAATGCGAGTTGTTCAACTAAGAGAAGTGGATACCTAACATCCTCTTTAAAGTGGAACATTTAAGGAGTTTGAATATTGAAGCTGCTTGTCTATTATAACAGGTTTCTGTGGACACAATGAACTGAATGAATTTGTGGACAACGATACTGTACCGGCAAGGCATGCAATGTCATTTCATTTTAAGAAAGGGTGCAGTCAACCATCTAATGGCTCTATTGTGATCATCACATTGTAATAGTACAAATCTATCAAACTTAAGGCATGACCCATAGAGAGGTGCATGCCTTTAATGGGAACTGCCAGCTATTATATATGGTTCTCTTTTGTAAGAATGCTTTACAATGGGCAGGAATTTCTTCTCATTCAGTATATATGTGTGTGTGTTGTGTGTGTGTGTTTTTGAGGGTGGGGAGGTGTACGTGTGTGTGTGTGTGTGTGTGTGTGTGTGTGTGTTATAAAAAGAAACCGTGACAAAGACGGAAAGAGGGAGAGACGCCCACTGGCAGCTCATTACCCCGTTCACCACAATCACAAGGAATCCATCAGAAGATAAATGTCCTCTCACAGTACTGTTGATATCAATGGAGGCAGGTTGCCATCTAACTCAACATGGCAAGACATCACTGACTACCACACAGCGCAATACACAGCCATGATTCTCTGTCTGTGTCACTGTTCAGTCTTGGCATCTCACTTTTCAGATTAAATGTTTTAAGAGTCTTAGAATCAGCAGTAATCCCTTTTGAAATTTGTCAAAGTAAATCAAACTCTGATCAAGGGTCACTGTGGCCTGACGCCATTTATTGCAAGTAAAGGCAGCATCAAATAGCAGTGCCAGTTTTACGTCTTCTATCTTTTGGCAGAATTCAGACCAGACTGGATTTTCCCCCTGAGCTTTTTTTAGAAGAAGACTGATGTCCCGATATGACTGCTAGCACTAAGCCGAACATCACAAAAACAGATTTTCGGGAGACCATGGCCATTCATGCAGAGCAGATGTGGAAGGTGAGATACTGACAGCGGCTTTATTGCCAGTTATTTCTAATTCTCTGCCCACTGGCTCACTGGGTTTCATTTGCTGTTGTTCTGACAGTTTTTTAAGCAGATTTAGACCGTTTGTGCCTTTTTGTCTTTCCCCTCAAGGTGTTTGTCTTTGACGCAAACTACTTTTAAAACTAACCAGCAGCCAGTCACAACAGCCAGCCAAGATAGCACTATTTTGTATTCATCATCAAACAATGAATTAGTGCAAATCAGCCCATTAGCATCACATGTAATTAGGATAATCTATTATAATCTCACCCTTTGGCAAACACACATACAGTCCCACTTCTACAGATGCCTTTCGATGCCAGATTACAGTATACTAGGATGTGCTGGTACAGTAAAATTCAGTTTAGAGTTCTTGACAAAAGCATCACATTCAACATGCTGTGCCATTGCGTCACTTCATAGCTTTGGACAAAGGACTGTGGCTAAAACGGAGAAGGAACCTGACATCGAAGAATGTCCTTTAACACATGGGTTAACTTGGTACTGTAATTATTAGTTGCTTGCATGAATAAGTGAGAAGGATGTTTACTGCATGGAAACAGATATTCACTAAGGACAAAAGGCAGGGATTCCTCAACACAACATTCACAAGTTCGGAGAGAGGCTGGCTTTGTGCCTGAGCATCGATCAGGAGATCTCAGATTCCACAATAGCCCCATGTGTGTGGCCAATTTAGGTTCCTATTTTTAAAACTGAAGACTGAAACAGCTCTTTTCACTTTTTTATTTTTATTATCTAGTTGTTGGTGCCATTACTTTGTTACCTCAATCATGAGACCTGCTTGATCTGGCTTTGGACCCTTAAACATGACGCTTTTAACAATAACAGACTAAAAACATCATGACCTACCAATCAGTGCAAAGAGCTGCCTTCAACAATGCAGAAGAAAATTGTGATTGATGATTTTCTCGTGTTGAGTCACTCAAGTAGACTAAAGTGGTTATTTATGATGAGGGACGGATGCTGCTGTTATAGCTTTCTTCATATAAATGTCAGACTTCCAACTCAAATCTCCACGCTGAGTAGTTCATCATCAAAGGACAATTTCTTTGCTGGTCATCGTGTGTGTGTGTGTGTGTGTGTGTGTGTGTGTGTGTGTGTGTGTGTGTGTGTGTGTGTGTGTGTGTGTGTGTGTGTGTGTGTGTGTGTGTGTGTGTGTGTGTGTGTGTGTGCGTGTGTGTGTGTGTGGAGGGTGCTCTTCAGACAAGATTGGATGTGGACAACGGTTCTGATTACACAAGGGTCTGTGAGGCACATGTAATCACGTCATACAGCTTAGTTTCTTACCATCTCTTACCCTCTGCCAGACTGGAGAGTTTCCATCTCTGGCTGCCTTTCGAAAACTTTGCGCAGCAAATGAATGTAGAGAGGAACAAACTGTAATAATGACCATGCTGTGAAAATGCAACTATCTCGTCTCTGATAGTTCCAATATATAATTTTTCTATTACAGTCTCAGTCTGTTATTGGAGTTAAAGCTGTTGGCCGGAAAAGAGGCTGCCGCAGCGCAGTGAAAATGCCACGCATTATCTCACTCTTCAAAGCATGAACACATCCTCTGTTGTGCACAACACACTGATTTACATTAACAAAAAGAAATGCTAATAATGCTCCGACAAGATTGATGGCGCTGGAACCTGCTGGTGTTTTTACTGTATCTATATTATGCATGACTCTGGATACCTCTGAGTTGCTAATTTGATTTTACAAATGCATTGGAGTTAATGCATCTCCTATTACAAGTTACAGGATCTGTGCACACAAAGTAAGAGAGGACATTAAATAACACAGATGAAAGGAAGAACGTCTAGGTGGTAGATGATTGAATATATATCCCTTCAGCTCCGTACATTATTACGCAATGAAACAAAATGATTGGTCAAATAATTGATGAGTCAATCAATTTTGATATCTGTTTAAATGATTTTCGTCATGCTATCAGCATGTCGTTCCACCACTTTGATCCCCTCACTTTTTCTCTAGTACCACTATGGGTTAAACATTTGTGGTGAGTGGACTACTATTGAATTAATTGCTGTGAAATTTGCTACAGATATTCATTTTCAATAGAGGATAAATTCTAATTACTTTGGGGATATTAGCTGCTAAACATCGGCATATTAGCATTTAGCTCAAAGCACTGCTGTGTTGAAATACAGCCTCACAGTGACTAGGATGGCTGTAAATGCCAAAAATATACTGTTTCTGGCTCCTCAAATATTAATATTTGCTGCTTTTATTTGCCCTCTTTTATAGGAAACTTAATATCTTTGGGTTTTGGTCGGACAAAAGAAGCAATGTGAAGACTTCACCATGGGCTCTGGGATATTGTGATGGGCTTTCCCCCCTCTTTTCTGACATTTTATTGACCAAAGAAAAAAAGGATTGGCAGATTAATCAATAGTCTGTTTTCTGGGGAAATTGAAAGAGCTTAATCAAGTTTTAGTTGTGCAAATGTAGCTTTATGTTTAGCTGTTTGAAAAGTGAGGTAAAACCAAGTCCAAACATTCTTCGTGAATTTCATAAAACCGTACTAATCTGACCTGCTGTTGTTTTGTGTCAGTTCTTCCTGTCATTCTCAACAACAACACACTTCTATCTTCCCTGTGTCTTTATTTCTCCCGGCACCATTGTTAAATCTCTGACTGACCTTTTCTGTGGCAGCCTGTCTAACTACCCTGGGGTATATGATAGCTGGAGGATAGGCTTTAATTGACGTGATAGCATTCTTGAGGTGTGTAAGGTGAGGGAGAGGAGTAGGTATGGAGAAATGTTGAAAGTAGAAAGGTTACGCTCCTGAGTGGTCTTTGTCATCTTAACTCATGAAGAGACATTTCCAACGTGTAGCAATGATGTGATCGGAGACAGATGAATATCTCGCTAATTTGAAGTGTTTCTTTTTTCAGCAGAACCACTACAGGATGATGTGGTCATTGTTTTTCCTCTAAAATGAGGTTACGGATAAAAACAATTGAAATATTACTTCAGAGATGCAGTGCCTGTGGCCAAAGAGTATAGTTGTACAGTCAATTTAGGAAAGTAATTTTGAATTTCTTCAGTAGAAGAAGAATTTTTTCGCTGCCTGATAGCACCTAATTGAGCCCAAGTGTTTTGCACAACCTTTACATCAGACTGTATAGATTTCTCTCTAGTTGTGCTGGAAACAAACAACATTGCCAAGCCTGAGAAAATACTTCACTGGCTGCTTTAAGTACTGCAGACATGCATCTCTTATCTCAATAGCTCACTTATCTTTTGTAAGCTGGAACAAGATAAATCTTTTTTCAACTGTAAATGAACCTGAGTGAATCTCACTTTGCTTCTTGACATTCTTTTCTAAAATACATTGAATTGATTTGAATTGAAAAGGTTCCTGTGATACAATATTTTAAAGTTCACGAGATAAATCACAGTGGAGTTTTTTAGTAGATCACAAATAGAAAGTGGGTTAGGGTTACTTTTTACTGTTAGATTTTGATCACTGTAACATTGGCTGCATTAATAAATCCTAAATCTTACATCAGATTTGTTAGTAGTCATGTTAGCATAAAATTATGAGCTAGCCAACAAGTTCCAATCCTGTGTTAATTGTTCATTTATCTCTTGGTATATAAATAAATGTCAAAATGATGGTATAAAATGTCAGTAATCTTTTTTTTTGGTGTGTTTTATATTAAAATTGCTCACTTTTCTGTAAAACGTTTTATTTGTATTACTCATCTTGAACTCAGGATCATGTACATAATTTATCCAATCAATGTTTGTGGCAACTAGCTAACCATGCCCTTATAAAACCATTCTTCACCGTTAACTTGTTGGTCAGAGGTGCGTGTGCAAAAGGCTTTGTTTACATTTCCAGACATATTCCATTTCACTTGTAAATATGTCACATTATGGAAGCTAAAGACACTAAAACTTCTGTATATGCTAGCATCCACATGAGGGTGCACACTCCCACACCCAAACACCCTTTTAAGGACACATTAAACTCTTAATGGAGCATTTTGGTACTTTGACATCTGCTTCTCTTTCTGTGAGGAGAGGACATTTTTTTTCCATTAGAGAGTCACTGGGTCTAACCTTGGGACTGAATGGGGAAAATAATGCGTGAGGACTTAGTGAAGTTCTCCCCACCTCTAAAAACATAAAGGTTTACCTGTGCATGGCGCTCAACTCCCATCTGGCCTGGTAGAGCTCTGTAGTGACAAACCGTAGAGGGCAGTGGGAATCTCCCAGATGGATACCTATGGTGTAAGTTTTGATTTATAGCTTCGCGTTGATAGTACTACTGCAACACTTGACAATTGACAGATGTATTTTAAGTGATGGACCCCTAAAAGCAGAACTATAAATCCAGCATGAATGTGTACAGCCACATCATCCTTCCTACTATGCCATTTCACTGACTGAAGGCCACTTCTTTCTTTTTGTGGCACCTTTGCAGAGGGAAAACATATTCCTCTATCTTGCTCTTGCCTACTTGCATTTTAAGACATCTTGCTCATTTTACAAAATTTCAGACCAGTCAGACAAAATGCCCCCTGAGGAAATAAGGTCAATTGTGACGACAGCCTCAGAAACTGAGGTACCCAGGTTTGACATTAATTAATGTATATGGTATCTCTGAATTAGTCTCCCTATTTGACATAGGGGAAAGAGGCAACGGAGAATGTACAACTTAATCAATGTAATCACTTTTCTGCGTGGGATGATCCGACACAAACATACCACACACAGCTGGAACACCCCAAAATAGCAACAGATTGGTATCTATATTACTTTAGTCTTGATCAATGGAAGTACATGTCCAGGACAATTGCCCGACTGATTGAATAATTGTAAAGATTTACAAGGAATATGTTTAAGGCATTTACTATCTAACTGGGACGTTTTTAGACCAATTGGTTGGGATTTGCTTTGGACAAAATACACACGGCAATACACTGGTAAGAGTAAATTATGTTTAACAATGTATCCATCTAATTTATATAGCTCATGTTACTGTATTTAGTGAACTATTACTTAATTTAATATTGTATGTGGCGTTTTGTTTTGCGGGGTCCAAAACAAGTTCTTTCCCAAGACCATTTTGCTGAGCCACCGTTGCTGCGTCTGGAGCTTAGCGCCGCCCAAGACGAATGGGATTGGTTTAAAGAAATGCAAACAACCCAGAGTGTTTTTTTCTCCTATCCCAGAATGTATGTGAGGTGTAGCCAGACCTTACTGTGGAGATAGGTCAGCAAACCCCTAACTGACACACAGGCCTTGGATACAAACACAGAAACCCCTATACTCTCATTGCCTATGTCAGTGATGGATTACACTGAGAAAGAGCAATGAATTGGAAGATACAATAGAACAACGTTCATCTTGTCACAAGAGATGAGGGTTGTAGAAATAAATAGGTAAAACAAGGACATATATAGTGGGGTATTTTGTTTTGTTTTGCTGTCTTCGGCATCCTCAACATATTTGTTCCCAAATAACTAAAATGTCACATCATATTGAAACACTTGTTTATCTCCTTCAAGGTAGTTTTTCCCACTGAAAATGCGGTCCTATTGTTCCTCTCCACATGAATCTCTCGCCCTCATAGTGCAGTAGCTATTTGCTATACAGATCAGAAAATTAAAGAAATCGTGATCTCAATGAGACATCCTAAATAGATAGTGTATAGCTAACTAACTAACTAACACAGATGCCATTTAGCTCTGTTGGTTCAGTTTGTATTTAATGATATTTCCAACTAATGCAACATGTTTCCCAGACAGGATTACAATACAAAACCTATTAATAAAAAATAATCAAATCAGACCACTGTGTCAAAAGTTATGCCAGAAACTATAGATTATTTCAATCTTTTTACTGTAGAACACAAAGGTGATTTTAGGCCTCTCCCCTGGCACACTGCTAGCGCCTGTCATGTGAGGAAAAAATGAACCACACATCCATGATTTGCCTTGTTACCTACACTTGTGTGAACATGCCCCATGCTCATGGGCATACAGCTGCACACATGCATGCAGTTGCACGCAGGTATTTTCACAAACACATAATATATGAACAGGCATGAGCTGAGATGCACATGCAGTCAGATTAAGGCCTGTTGGACTGCTCCAGGCAAGGAGTCGGTCCTGCTCTGCTAATAAAACCTTGCTGCCTTTAGACCTCTCAGCTGGTGTATCCTTGAACTCTGCATACATCCCATCTGTACTCCCATCTCCTCTCTGTGCTCCGCTCTACAGCCCAGCCCTCAACTGCTGCCAGAGAATTCATTAACTGCATGTCTCGTAGGTATTTATAGAAATGCAAGGCAATTCCCTCTCACCCGCTTCCAACAGACAAACTCCTACAGAAAGTTATGGTGCATAGACACTTAAATACACTACACTGGGTTTGAGATACAGTTAGTGAACAACTCAAGGAAAGTGGTATAACTTACCTCTTGCCTCCTTTACTTCTTCACTTAGAGGAACAACTGCTATAAATCCTTCTGCATCAAATTCCACATTCACACATTCTCTTTCTGTCTTTGGAAATAATGTTAAATTGCCACATTTTTCAGCTACAGTATCATTATCCTCCACACATCATCCTTCATTCAGCATGTACAAATAACATCAAAGATTCCTATTTCCACCTCAGCCTAACACAGGAGAGACAAAGAGAGAGACAAAGTATTGGTTCATGTGGCAAAAAGCTATTGAAAGTAATTTAAGGGAAATTAGAGCAGCTTCAGTTTACGTTTCATTATACTGTATATCGACTTTTCTGCAAACAGCTTGCTTTTTTTTGTTGTTGCTGTAAACGGTAGTAGAGCTCAGGTTGTAAGTACAGAGCTGTGACAGAAAGCATAGAAATTATCATTAGTCGTGATCATGAGAGGGAGGTGATTGGTATTTGTGGGTACATGCTAATTGGTGTGATAATATGCAGACTTTGTTTTTTGCAGAGCGTCCTGCAATTATCTGACAAGATCACAGACGAGCGAGAGACGAAGAGCTATTGTGTAGGGCTGAGGGTGAAGATAGAGTTGCTAGGTTCAAACCCAGAGGCAGGATGTCGGGAGTCGGCAAATCAAAAGATGAGTATCTCTTGCTCCAGGTGCAAAAACTGATTCTCCCAGCAAATACAGTGATGAGAATGAGCCATGATGAAGACAAGAGCAGTGTTTCATGTGTTACCCACGTAGCCTTTGGATATACCTCACACAGTGTGTGGATCTGTTCTCACTATCCAGTTTACAGTATCTGCTGTATCCTACAAAGCACAAAGAGAGAGTCAAACATAACATGCATGTGTATCTGTTTGTTTAAACTGCATTAACTGTAAAGTGATCAGGCAGCAGGAAATGACTTACTGTAAATCATCTGATCAAGTCATCATCTGCCTGTCCCCACTACAAGCTCGCCGACTGTGCATGTGCTAGGGGAGTAAACTGGACGCTTGTTTCATGCACTGTATGTATGTGATGTATTCCTTGTCCTTGGTCCTATTCTTGTTAAAGTGATGTATCCCGTTAATTATAGGTCCTTTGTACCATGACTTCAGAAGCTTTTTCACCTGGGTGAAATTTGGAGAGGGGAGAAAAAGAAGAATCAGCTGAATAGCTTAGCGCGGCTAAATGACCCCTTGCATCTTAAAGGTTACCCCACTACATTGCGCCCGAAATTATACCAAACGTCTACATGTAGTACACAGATTATGCTCTCATAAAAAGATTGGAAGTACACCAGAAGTTTATGAACACTTGCGTCGCTCTCTTCAGCTCTTTGTTGTTGCTGCGCTGCTACCGCAGTTAGACGAAAGTGCATAGGGCGTCTACAAATTACTACACTGAAAAGAGTTACAACAAAAATATTAATTAATTCAATGATTAAATAAGGTAATGTCTCCAAACTTACCTCAATTATTACATGTCTCCTGCTAGTTATACTACAGCACTTACTTAAAAAAAAAAAAATTAAATTAATAAATATTTTTGTTGCATCTCTTTTCGGTGTTGTAATTTGTAGACGGCCCTAAGCACTCGTCTTACAGCAGCAACAACAACAGCAGAGAGCAGAAGCCAGCAGGCAAGTGTTATTTACATAAACTTCTGGTGTACTTACAAACTTTCCAATCCATCGTTTTATGAGAGCATAACCTATTTGTACTACTTGTAGACGCTTTTGTATCCGGCATTATTAGTGGGGTAATTTACTTAGATACAAACGGTGGCCTATAGCCCCTGCGCTAAGCTATTCAGCTGATAACGCTACTCTAGCTAACTCTCCCAATGTTAGACCCAGGTGAAAAAAGCTTCTGGGGGGGTGTTTGGCTCGAGGTCATGGTGCAAAGGACCCTAAGGTGAATTACTCCGAACCATCACTTTAAGCTCACAGTTTTCTCTTTTTGACTTTTTCATGTTGTTCAACCAAATACAACAAACAAGAGAACAAGAAAGTTGAAGGGGGGTGGTGATGTAAAACAGCAGTCAGCAGTCCCAAAATGAGGCGTTTTTTGGTGCTAAGAACATCGCAGCCTAAAACATTTGATAGGAGATAAACCAAAACTTTGAAATGTACCACAATTGACACGATTCTGTCTGTCAGTGGGATACTTTAATTCTTTGACAAGGTTTTCAAAGTCAGTATGATTCAACCTCTGGGGGCCATGAATGTCTGTACAAAATCTTGGCAATCCATCTAATAGTTGCGATATTTCACAGTGGTAGACCGACCAACATTGCCATCCCTAGAGTCATGCTGATAGTGGGGCCAAAGAGTTGCTGCTTTTCTTTGTTTAATATCTTTGTAAATTCAGTATCTTTGGGTTTGCACTGTTGATCGGATTAAACAAGACATTTGAAGACTTCACTTAGGATCTGGGAATATGTGATGGTCTTTTTTCACTATTTACTGTCATTTTATAGACTAAATGTTTAACCAATTAAATAAAAAAATAATAGGCAGATTAGTCCCTAATAATAATGTATTATTGCTATTAGGATGTAAGTGAATAATAAAAGTACAGTTCAAGGAGAAACACAGCCAAATAATCTTTTGTAGTTAAATTTGTACCACTGTCTGATGTAGAGTCACAAACGTAGTGCACAATCTGCATATTTAGTACCTTAACAAAGGAGGGGAGGCACTAACTCATCACTGGGAAGTCCCTTTAAATATCTCGGTGAATATCCCGCTCACATCTGCCATGGTGAAGTGCATATTTGTTTATCAACAGCTCTCATCCGTGATAGCTCATATCCCCCCAGAGGACCAAACACATGCTCTCTCCACTCCGGCTCTGAAACGCCTGGTTTCTGGAGCAAATTAATTCCCAGTTGGAGAATGACTGTTATGAATGGGTTGGGCGAGAGAGATGGATGGGCTAACCATTCTTCTGCACAGCCCTCTGCTCCCAGTAACAAAGATGCTGGGGCTGTCCTACTTTTGTGGGAGGAAAAATGTGGCTTTGTACAGTAGCTCAGGGGACTCTCCATGTGGGGCTGCCGTGTTAACTGACTTGGAGCACAAAGACACCCAGAGGAAAAGTCTCAGCAGAGAGAATGATGCAGAGCTGTGAAGCTGCGAATTTTGGTGTTTTACATTGATTATATCCCTTCCCAGATACAGGCAGTGGCCCTCATTTATCAACCTAACGTAGAAACCAGCGCAGATATGAGCGCAGAAATCGTCTTACGACAGGCTTCACGTGTGATTCATGAAACGTTCGTATCACACCAATCAGAGCGTAAGAATGGTCGTACATTGATAAATGCAGCGGCTGGAAACGATCGTAATTTAAATATCACGCCCCAATATATTCTCGGTTTTGAGGCCTCGCCCCTACAATTTACATACATGGCGAATGCGAATCCGGCTGAAAGCGGACTATTCGCGAGGTGGAGACTGAAACCCTGATATCTCAGGTTAATTTGCACTAACGTGTGTACTTTTTGGCAGCCTGAAACTGTTATTGAAGGCTTTAGAAAGAATGCGGAATGGAAAGAGATCACTGATGCGGTCAACATTGTTGCCGTAGTAAATCGGACTCCAGCTGAAGTTTATTTAATTTATACATGCTTGACATATATAGTCCTAATAGTAATACAGGCTTATATTGCAATATCTTAGGCCTACTAGGTGTACTTATATTTAAATAAACACACAGTAGCGGTCCAGAGTTTATGCAGTGTCTTTTATTTTACTCGTGTTTTTTTTTTCATGAGTCAGAACGAGGCAACAGCTGAAGGAGAGTGCGTGTCCTCCCCCACTCCATCACTACATTTATGGAACCGTGTCTTCCTGCGCGATGTTGTGCAGAACCACACAGGCTAAAACAATGTTGCAGACCGGCGCATAGAGGTCTTCTAAAAGAGCCAGATCTGCCATTGCTGATAAGTGATCAACTGATGACTTCTCCTTCTCCTGTTAAACTGATTGTATGCTGCACCGCAAGTCCACATTGACTCCAAAACTTGCGTACACGAGTTCAGACCAGACGTGAGATTTTTTCGCAGCCTACGCTCACGTTCAAATTGATAAATGCCGAGCTTTGCGTAGGAATCGGCGTACGCCCGTCCTACGCCTGTTTTAGGTCGTACGCACGTTTCAGAAATGAGGGCCATTGTGTGAAAGCCTAATACACTCTGACATTTTGTGTGTGTGTGTGTGTGTGTGTGTGTGTGTGTGTTTCAGGCCAAGTCGGTCCCATAACTTTCAGTTTTAGACTTCTAATGCTGTGTAAGGATTGTGAGCTGGTTCTCTGCCATAGTGTAAACAACACTTATCCTCTGTCACCTTTTTTGTCAAAACTTAAAGGTGTGTGTTTATTTGAGCATTAATTAAGCAGCACAAGTCTGACATACAGTCTGACGTCATTATTTGTCTTTCAAGCGAGTATGTGAGTGAGCTGCACATCTGTAAGACACTTTTAGCTCCTTTTAAACAGTCTGTAATGTTGCGCCGTTATTCTGTCTCGCCGTTCTGTAGAAAAGATACAGACACGGAATAGGGGGAACAGAATTGTTCTGCCTTTAAGTCGGTAGCAGGGCAGTTGTGTATATATATATATATATATATATATATATATATATATATATATATATATATATATATATATATATATATATATATTATTGCTGATGCAGTGTGTCTTAAAGATGAATGGCAGTCAGAAAATCTATAATATGGCTCAAACCATAATGATCGATAAAACGATAGAGTTGCAATATCAACTATGTAAAACAATCTCCCTTCTTTATTGGATTGTGGTAACCTTTAGCAGAGCATCAGTGATCAGTCAATAACTATTGCAAGGTGATTAATAGGCCATTACATTTTAGGCTATATTGATATACTGAATAATGAGGGAAATAGCAGAGCACAATTTTATTCATAGATTAGAGACACCATAACATATTGTTTAACTTTAGTTAAACAAAATTTTGTTTTCACTTCACTTTAATGGATAAATGCTTCACTTTGGGTTTATGAATCCTTGTCAAAAGGAAGATGTATATCGGTTCTAAGTAAATAGTCTAAAAGCTTTATTAGTCACTGACAAGTTTACATTTTTGACAGTCTGCTTTGTGAGGGGCACGATGACAGGACATGTATACTCAGGAAGCCAATCATCAATTCAATCTCGTCACAGCTTAAAACTTCAATCAGGATTTTAACCATGGATTCTCAAACAGGGAAGAGAGATTGACATTAAGTCTCACACATACCTGCACACAGACACACACTCCTACTGTCAAACTTTGACTATAATGAACTGTAGCTCAATGTATGGCGGAGACACGGGAGGTCATGGGTGAGGTCATAATCTCATTCAGACAGCAGGAATTCGTGACATGAAATTATGGCTGAGAGACAGATTAGGGACTTGATAAAAGCGTACATGAAATAAACATAAACATAAAATAAAATGACTGACTTTGTTTGAGCACCATGACAATAATGTATTCATCCCCACCTGTCATATCCACTTTCATCATTCACACCCACATCTGTCCCCAACCTTCATTTTTTTCATTTTTTATGATTTTATAGGAGAGCGCAGATGGCAGTGAATGGCAAAATGACCAAATTCCCATGCTGTGTAAGCAAGAACAACAAACACTCAATCAGCTTATAGCACAACTGCTGCTGATGTATGCTTGAATCCCTCTCAGTCCCCCTCTAGTCTGCTTTATGAGCTCCACAAGCTGCTCAGGGCCTCTACAGAGCCTTAACTACCCAACCAGGGAGGGATTCCCATTATGCCCCCCACTGTACCAGTGACTGAGGACTGGATGCCAGCCACCTTTGTGAGCACAACGGCACAATGGGAATCCTTTAGGTTGTTTATCTGGTTTATTCGCAAACATCACTGTATTTTAACATTTGTTTCTTTATTTGTGAGCAGAAAGAGACAGTATATAAAGCACCTTCAAATAATACAACGTGTGACCACAGTCATTTACTAAAATGTCTGTAAAAAGACGGAGGGGACGATAGTAACTCCAATGCTGGTTTCAGACAAAATTTCATAAGAGTGAACCGTTTGCAAAATGTAGATCAGCACATAACCTTCCAGCGCAGCCAGTAAGTTTGCTACAGATCTGAATGTAAATGATCACAAACAGTCCTTCTCCTTTGCCAATATTGGCCTTACTCTGAGTAATGTCAAATTTGCGCTTTTGGTGTGCGGTTATTTAAAATCCTCCAAACACAGCGTTCAAATTAATATTTAAATTTACAGTACTATCGCAAATTTTGTGGCACAAGCACAAAGTCAGATAATGTGCATTGAGCATGTACATTAATAATATCCCTATTATATTCCTCTACCGCAACATGATTATGTTTGTTGTGATGTTTAAGTGTTAAGGCAGCTACACACCGGGCCGATTATCGGCCGTTGGACAGTCTGGCGAGGTTGGTGACTCGAGTCTGTTCCGTCTGTCCCGTGCCGTCGTCCGTCCGAGGGGCTGTCGGCCTTCATTTTGGCCGACCTGACATGTTCAGTCGGAGACGGGGCAGTCGGGACTCACCCGGAAATGGTGAGCGGAATGAGCGTGACTAGAGTCTCTCAAAATCTGACAAAAATCTTTTAAACTGACCTTTGTTGATCTGAAATGAAGACCGATTCAGCAACTACATGGCCTATTTCTCGCTTAAAATGTTTTCAGAAACCTGTTTCAGTGAACTATTTTAGTAAAATATAAGATCGTATTCTGAACAAGCCGCCATGACAGTCTGGCTTTGAATTTCCAGAGAAAACAAACCCACGTGACGCGTTCGTCCAATCAGCTGCTGGTTTTCCTTTTTTTTGCAACAATACAGATTAGTGCCGCCTGCTGTTATGGAGACGTCTTGCCTCTTCGATGTGTTCTGATGCACTTTTTGGACCAACTCGGGGGAGACTGATCAGTCCGACTGGCTTTTCTGCCGACGGTTGGCCGTCTGGTTGGTGTGTAACTGTCTTTAAAGGAACTAGCTTGTTTAAAATAAGATTTTGTTCCTGTTTGACTAAAAAGGCTGAAAAGTGAATTGCTCTTCAATTAAACATTATCTGAGATTTTGTTGGGAATTTGTTGGGGAAAAAAATCTTTATCTCCACTGTACTCTCGATTCCACAGACATACTGTACCTTTCAGAGCAACTTTACTGTTAAACAATGGCCTGTTCCTTCTAAATATCTTTTGGTGTGGACTACACACCAGCGACTGATCAGTGTTAGACTTCTTACATCTTGTAGACATTTAGTTTCCTTCCCTACTGCACATCTCCAACAAGGAGAGCAGTACTGTCTGTGGAGCTTTTGTTCCAGCCGGATGCCACCTGATTTCACTCATTATCCTGCTCCTGAAATAGTCGGGCCTATTAAATCACTCTTAATCATGACCATGGTTCATTAAATCAAGGAGACTTTGAAACGGTCTCTGTGGGAAAAGACCCCTATGTCATGCCTGTAGCTGACTTAAACTTAACTTAAGCTTGACTTGACTTAACCTAGACTTAAATCAGAGGTCACGAACGATCGCCTGATCAACTGTGCAACTACGATTAATGAATGCTTGTATTGTGGTGTAAGGTGCATGCTTGCATAGACTCCTGCTGGTGTTGTGATGCACTGTCGACTTGTCTGTCAACTGGTTAATTGCTGTGCTCTGTTGCTTGATTATTATGCATCTCTTCATTGAAGCACAAATACATTTTTCTTTTAGCATTAATTGGAGTATGTTATGTTGCATTCCATAAAAGACATCTGATTATGCTAATTAATTGCATTTTAATGTGTCAGCATCAAGACTTTCTATGAAGTCAGGTTAGGAAGAATCTAACAGGGCTTTGGTGTACAACGAGGAGAAAGCGTACAATGAGGAGAAAGCAAAATCACAAAGGGATGTACTGGGTTGCCACAAATATACATACCACCAAAACACAACAGAAAACAGGATTCTGCACTCCTTTCTCAACATTTTAATATTGTATCAGTGGCCTATTTACTCTTGCAGAGTTCTGGAGGGCAACCTCTTAACAAATAGTCTTTCACCCAACAAACCAAACTGTTTCAACAAATCAGGAGCTTAATGAAAATATGATGTGTACTGACTGAGATCTTATGAGGCTTGATCTACTTCTGATCAACGATAACATCCATCCAAGTTCTTCCCCGGGGAACTTGGTATACAGTAATCAAATTATGTAATCATGTTATGCTTAACAGAGCAAATATCCAAAGGCCTTGGAGCATCACTTCCATTAATCCAGGATGTCTTTTATGCACACAGTACAAGCACTCCCATAATTAGATTCACTGTAAACATGAATACCGAAGCAGGGAAACCACTACAACAATTACTCTGCAATCTATAATGTCAAAAATGGGAAAGTGCCATCTGAGGGAGTATGGATGGAGACAATCTCAAGGTCTTTCTTATATGTAGTACATCAAAGCATAAAATATACAGTCCATTAACTCTCTTGTAGCTTTTTGTTTGATAAAGATGCCATGCTGAATCAGCTCACCTCGCAGCATCTTCAGTTGCACCTTCACAGGAAGAGCAATGAGGCTGACAGCCACACCTCTGAATTGCTTTTCTTTAACTGCATCAATCAGTGTCATTTCCAACACTTGATACAATAAGGTGATCCTCTGCTCACTAAAAATGGACACACTTTGTTTTACACACAACAAAAATCGGTAACTACTATAAGATGCTGATAATACCTTTATCCACACAAACTCATGATACTTCTGAAGACACAAGTCCAGCATTATATTTCTGCCAAGCAGCACTGGTCACGCCAAGCTGTTATATTACCCATGCAGAAGCCCAATCTAGCATGAGGACAAGATTTGGCGTTGTTCGTTAAAAACTAATGCCAAGATTTTTGATCCACCCAATATTGTATCATTGTGTGCGAATCTGCAGCAATGATGCAAAAAGAGTGTTTATGGAAATACTTTACACTCCATGGATTATACTGTCACATTAACCCACACACGGCCAGTGAGAAACGAGGTCAACAAATGAAAGATACCATGACAAAAAGAGATAGGACATCCTTATCTTGTTCCCACAGCCAACAGCTTCCTGAGCTACAAAACTTTAAGCTGACAAATCTTGCTGACTGACAATCGTGTAATAAAAAAGGACTTACAAGTGTATCTACTTTGAGGAAGGAAATCTGATAGCTCTGGTTATGATCGACTGACGGAAGCTGCATCGCTGTTACCTCAAGAAGTGTGTACAGTATGAGCTTCATTTAAATTTCAAGCTATGGAGACTCACAACTCTCAATGATTTATGCCCGGAGCCTGCATTCAGAGGTAACATCCACACAGTGAAATATTAAAAAAAATATTTTTAGAGGGCATATTAAACATTCATGTAATGTTTTGCTATGTTTTAAACATATTTATAATGTGACTTAAATAAAATGCATGCAAGATATGAAAAAGCGCACTTAAAAATATGTTTCTCTACAAAAAGTCCCCTTGTTCTGAAAGCATGCACCCTCATCTAAATCTATAACTTTTGCACAAACATCACTATGAGATTTAAATCATGAAATACAAAAATAATGTGTTTTTGAGCATTTATTTTAAAATAAGAGTTCCATGTTGATCAGAAAGTTTAAAATGTAACTATATTTGTCCATAGCTGTTATGACATAACAAACCACACATAACAAATTTAAACATTATGGGATGGAACATGGAAAACTGTGATTAAAATATAAAATGTATTTATTCTTAGATTATGTATTTTACCATGACTCCGTATCGCAGGCTTTTCATTGACCCTTAAAAAAACACAACTGTGGTAATCCAGAAGAGAGCTGCTGACCGCCTTCCATGCATTTTCAATGAATACTGCTGCCTTAGTAATATATCATGAAATATTAACTGTTGGTCTTTAATGCTCCCGAGTACTGACTCAGGAGTGATTTCTTTTTATTAGGCTGCACGATCAACCGTCTAGGAGCTGAAGTTTCTCTGTCAACCAACCCTGTCAACCAACAATTCACGCATCTAACATTAAAAAGAGGCTATAATTAACCACTGAGGAAGGATTATTGTTTTCCACTATGAGCTTATTGTGTCCAAATGACAAGGTGTGATTATTGTACATCAAACGTGCAGTGTTGGGAAAACTCTGGAGAGCGGTTAAATTCTGTAGGCATGATCAAGTTATTATTTTTTTATGTTTCCAGCTTTCCTGTCATGTTTTGAACATTTTGTGCTTTCTTGTCCCCAATTTTTGGTGTCTGAGTTGAGTTTTAGTCTCTTAGTAGCCACTGCAGTTTGCCATATGGAAATTGACGTCAGATTGCATGACGTCACGTGAGCATAAGCATAAAAAAAAACTAATGACTCGTTGTCCCCAGTGTCAAGGCTGCCCTGCTTAAACCGGTATAGGGTACCTTCTGTTTACATTAGTCAATTACCAGCAGGTGCATTAGGCTCTCTCTCTCTCTCTCTCTCTCTCTCTCTCTCTCTCTCTCTCTCTCTCTCTCTCTCTCTGTCTGTGTTTTCTACTATAAGAAATCATGTAGACTGTAGCTGACTAAGTAGAGTAAGTGTATTTGTAGTTCCTTGGCTATTTGTCCGCTGTTTTCCGAGCAAACGTCCCTCAAACATACATGTCTCTGTCAGCGTAGTTAGTTGATCTGCAGAAATCTCTACTTGCCTCGGACTAACCGTGATTACCTCATATCCCTTGTGTAAAAATGCCCTTGGTATGAACTAGGCTGCATGCAGAAGTGCGCCCTGTTCACGTCACTTCATTCGTTCCATCCCAAATGAAACGGTTCGTTCTCAGTGGAAAAGGAACAAGCAAAAGAGACTGGCTTCTTACCTGTAAATGGCCCTGGTACATATTGAGCACACAGTCAGTCGCGGATCTCTCCGTCAGCGGATCTTTAGACTTCTTCCAGACTTGTGAAGCAGAGAGTCAGACTGGAAGTGTTGACATTAAAAGCTGTATCGGAGTTTTCGGACGGGAGGTCCGGAGGAGCGCACAGAGCGGAGCTGTCCTCTCCTCAGGTGCTGAAGCGGACTCTTTGCGCTCATCCAGGATTTCTGTGCGCGG
Source organism: Perca fluviatilis (assembly GCF_010015445.1). Lineage (NCBI taxonomy): Eukaryota > Metazoa > Chordata > Actinopteri > Perciformes > Percidae > Perca > Perca fluviatilis. Next base: position 20,966,057 of record NC_053120.1, read on the forward strand.
GGACACCGAGGCGCACCGGGCGCAAGAGGAGTGCGTCGTCGGACCTCACTTTTATCTTTCCTCCCAGTGTGCTGCCGCTGGATTATGACAAGTACAAGCCTTTGCAGTCCTTGCAGGAAATAAATCACCGCGATTTAAGTCTTTGAACGCATTGCCGTTTTCCACGTATCTTTCCTTCCCTCTGTCTCCCTCTCTCCTCTCCTCCTCTCTCGGCTGTGGTCTAAGTGTTTTGACGCTCCTCGGGTTTCGTTCTCTTCTTATAGTGCGCTTCTCTTTCCTGTTTGCTAACTCCCTCTGACCCAGCCCTCTGGTGCCTCCTCCAGTGCTGACGTGCTCCACAATGAGGCACACAAGAACAGAAAACACGTGTCCAAAAATGTCCACACCATTTATTCCAGATTTATTTTGAAAGTATCCATCTGTAGTTATGTAGAATATTTTTTCTTCCTTTGTGTCCTGTAAACAACACATTGCAAGTTTATTTAAAGTACTTCGGATCAATTTTATTACATATTTTTGTTAATTTCTGTTGATTTTCAATCGTTGAAAAATATGTTTCTGAATTAGTTCTGGCATGTTATTATGAAACATACTGTATTGTGCAGTTTCCTAATTAAATGCTAAAAGTTGAAACGTGTGGTATCTGCAGTGAAGAGCAAATTAATTTTGTTCCCAGTTGTCCAATCAGTGGAAGAAACAATTCTATAACCAAAACTATGCAATTCATATAGTTTCCAAGTAATTGTGTAGGAGAACTAGAGCTCATTATCTGGTATAAATGTGTGAAATATTGTGGGTGTACTTAAGAAAATCATCAACATCAACCCCATGTGGACAAACACAATTTTTCATCCTATAAAACTATATGCAACAAATAAGAGAGAATATTAAAACAAGACATTTTCATTTTCTGTCTAGAGTCCTGTTTGTTTACAGTTTTTGAAAAACCACGGCACACCTGTAAAGTTTAGTATCTACCTGCAATTATCCCAGCCTGAGATAAAACTTCCAGCCTGACCTGTAGGCCAATCAAATATGCTCCATGCTGGCTACTTTTATTGCAACTTGTTAAAATGTGCTGTTCTGCCTTAACATTATAATGTCTATCCAGGTCTGCATCTACAGTATATTATAAAAAACCTATCATTCTTATCCTCACTGAATAACAATGTGTGGTGATCCATTCACACTTTTTGTTGCAGTTGTTTTTTAAAAGCCACCTACTAATAACTACACAACTACCTACTGAAGAAATTTGACACAAAATTGATTTAAAAATTATTTAATTGATTTAATAGTCTGTCTGTTCTTCAGAAATATCACACATGGAATCGAGTATTCAACAAAGCTGTGTAATAAAACAGTATAAAATAGTATAACATTGTCTAAGCTAGAACATGTTATGTAGTATACTACAGCAATGTAACATAGAATTGAAAAGAATATCAAATAATATATCATATGGTATAGTTTAATATATATCAACAGTGTGGCGATGTACAGTATATAATCAGTCCAGACAATGGAGAGGGAGAGGTGAGTGTCTCTAGTGAACCAGACACTGGAGAAATGGTTCTGAGTGTTTATGGGGGGGTTATAGTCTCTGGTTCACACTGCACTGTGCAGTCTGATAGCAGCAGGTACAAATGAGCGCCTGAAGCGCTCAGTTTTGCACTTGAGTGGAATGATCCAGTGGCTGAATGAGCTGCCCATCTGCCACAGCTCATGGAGAGGGTGAGACGGGTTATTTTGATTTTGCCCATCATCCTCCTCTCCACCACTGACTCCAGACTGTCCAGTTCCAGGCCGACCACAGAGCTGACCTTCCTTGCCAGCTTGTTAAGTCTGCTGGCCTAACCAGCTTTGATGCCACCACCGCCATAGTGAAGAACAGAGCACTGGCTACAACAGACTGATAGATGATCTGCAGGAAACAAAGGATCTGAGTCTCCTCAGGAAGAACAGCCTGCTCTGTCCCTTCCTGAAGAGGAGTTCAGTGTTGTGAGACCAGTCCAGTTAGTTATTGATTTGGACATGTAAAGAGAAATAGGGAGGTCAAATTGTTCACTTATTTAGTGAATTATCTCTACAAGTTGAATTGACACAAAATTTGGCACAGACATTCATGTTTCCCAATGCATGAATCCTATTTAATTTGCAATTTCCTTTAATTAGCAGCACTAACATCAGGTCAAAAATGTTTTTGTGTTATATATTATTTAGTTTATAAAATAATACTTAAAACATATATATATATATATATATATATATATATATATATAAAACATATAAAACAAAGAAAAATTCCCTGTGATTTGTGTTTAGTGCTAATTAGCCAACATTTAGCATGCTAACATGCTAAGATGATGAACATGGTAAACAATACCTGTTAAACATCAGCATGCTACCATTGTCATTGTGAAATTGTTAGCATGGTGATGTTAGCATTTAGCGCAAAGCACCGCTGTGTCTGCGTACAGCCTCACAGAGCCTTCTTGTTCTTTTGAACATGTTTCATAAGCCGCAGAGGTTAAAGAACTCAAACTATATTCATGTAAAGAGAGGTTCAATATTATCCTACATTGAGTGTGGATAAAGTTAAAGTAGAGAAGCTAATGCACAAGTATGTGGTTGCCCTGTTCATTTTAAAGCTATTAGAGCTCATTATAGACAAGCTTGCTATCTGTCTGAAAAAATTTAAATCACAAAACCTTCGGGTATGAGGTTTTCATCTGGCAGCATTTAAAGCAGGAATATTATGTGAATTGATTTTGAATAAAGACACTCAGGCTTTACTTAATTACTTTGATGAGAGAATCACACCTGAAGAGGCACGCATAGTGCCTCTTCAGATGAGTGTTTATAATAATTATGATAAGTGATCATTAAAAGAATTGACACCCTCTTTTTGATCATCAGCAGTGATATTTCTAGTGCAAAAAAACATATTTTGAGCAATACAGGCTCTATGTATTAACTCCGCCATAATTCAGTCATTACCTGTGAGCATTTAAAGCCTCTCAGGTCAAGTCTTTAAATTCTAAAAATATAAATCTCAGACACATGTCAGAATATGTTGATCTCTGGCTGTGTGTTTCATGTGAATTAGTGTTTCGTGTTTCATGTGAATTAGTGGCCGAATATTATGAATGAGGACAAAAATAGATGCAGTTGGCACATTTGGTGAGCCCATTATGAGCAGACGTATACCAAATTCAACAGACAAATTTGATGATTAAAAATGTAAATCTCTATTTTATCTCATGTATCATCTATTGTCTGATAGGTACATCATGTGGCGTTACAGTGGGTTTAATTCAAGTTAAGGTAGGACTTGGACTCCCTCCAAAAATGTCCCGCTGCTGAAGCTGAACATATGGGCAAAGCACACACAGTAAGGGATTGTCAAGTTTTGTTGAACAGAATTTAGGCTTCATGTTTGATGTAAAAAAAGTCCCTGAGGCACAGCCAGGTGGCTACTGCACTGTTCACACAATATGGCATAGAGCAGAGTACAAAGCACTTTGTGCTCTCAAAGTAGTGCCTCATATAAATTCAGTTTATACATGTCTTACAGTGAAGCATACTGCTCAGCCTGTAACTGTCATTTTCTCTCAAGCAACAAGTCACAGACTTTGTCAGTCAACGCAATTCTGTACCTCAATTCACGAATGAATAGAAATTGCTGCTGTCTTATGTCCTCTGCCATTTGTCAGTCTGGGTATTGTGTATTTGTTCTTACAGTGCAATAGAGTGGAGTGATGTCACCATCATTCTTTGTTTGCTTGAGACGGATCTGACCTTCAGTGTCACCCAACAATCTGAAAATGTGTGTGTGTTTCATAAAAACAAACCTATTAAAAGAAGTAAGTGTTATTTGTTCTGTACTCGTAACCGGAGAGACCACGGTGCTGTAGTTATTCAGACTAATATAGGAAGAATCTGTCTTTCTGCTTGATCAACGATAACAATGAACTGTGCACCACAGAGCTGATTCTTGAACTTCTATCTGTTTGGTCACACTGCAGTTGTATGTGATTTCTACTACTTGTTTTTTTTTTGTTTGTTTTTCTACAACAAACCCAACACCTAAATCCTACATGCTCCATCAGGTCCCCTCAGACAAAATGTGATTTATTTTGATTTAGCACACAGTGTAACTACCACGCTAACACCTAAGTCATTAACAGTGAGCCAACAAAACACAGAGCTGAAGAGGAGAAGGACAAAAAGTTAATAGAGCAAACAAATGATGTCAAATGATCTAGAGTGGCAGACATTTTGTACCAGTTTACACCCCGACAAACACGTTTCCCTTTGAGTGTCTGCTGCGCCTTGGGTGAAGGAATACACCAGCTTTTGTGATGATATTACTATTATATTAAATATGTTAATGTTAAAAGACTGGCCACAATTTACATATTTTACTTGTATATTAACAACCTATATCTGGGTTTTTTATTTGGTATTTCATTTGTGGAAAAACTGCTGCTTAGTCCTGTGACAAGTGTGATGTAATTATAATACTCAAGAGGCACAAACTGGGGCCAGATATCACCATGTATATCTAGTGAACAGTACAAGTTGGCTAATCATAACCTTAAACATGTACTCAACACAAAGAGGTGAAGCTACAACCAGTCATCTAGACACCGGTCAGTAAGTGGATCTAAGAGCTCACATGGCCAACGGTTGAAATGTTCTTTCAGTGCTTTAATGACAGTCAGGACCTGTGATATACTGTTTCTTTATCAGTGTCTGCAGAGAACTGACTCCACTTGGAGTTTGATTAAACAAAGGTATTGGTTAACCATGATGAATTGGAGGATTAAACAGCATGCGTTGGCCTTGTTCTCTCCTTAGGTAAATTATAGCCTGATTCACGTCTGTAGCCTGGTATCACGAGGCTAATGTTGCAGAGAAACTGGATGGTGTAGGCAGAAATGTGTCCCACTGAAGCAGGAATGTCTAATTACAGAGAAACTAATTTGGAGAAAAGAAACATTTAGCAGATGTTATTTCTTTGGGGGGTAAATGCTACCTTTGCCATGGTTTTACGGTTTGTACTGCAAGAGAATGTTTCAGTCCTGTTTCAGGTGTGATTAAAGAGGTTGTTTTGTAGACATTTTGAAGTTGAAAGCAACTATTAATCCCATCCCATGTGCTTCTGTATATTTTCTGATGCTGAATACATTTAGCATGTGAATATTATTAGCCTCCCAACATTCACAGTAAAGCTTACATTTGCCATCATGTTACGTCAGCCTTGCCCTGCCAGCTCTGGTTTCTTGCAAACATTAACCCCCATAATACTGGCCAGATAATGCTCTCATCTCCAACCCACTCACCCTGCAGCCCTCTCTAATGTTGGGCTATCACAACGTCTGCATCTTTAATGCCCAGATGACATGTCCACAAAGGAAGTAGCCTCTTTAAATATGTAGCCTATCCAGTTGTTTTGCCGGCTTCATTACCACGGTTATCTATGCACGGCATGTGATTCATAATTTATGTTTCTCAAATATTCCCTCAGCAGAATAGAGGCGTACACAGAAATCCCATTCATCAAACTGCTTCAGATTAACCAAACTAGGAATATTCATAATGCAGAAGTAGTTATGTTTATCAGAAAATGCAGCCCAGCTGATTTTTCTTGATGAATACAAAAGTAGATGAAGGGGTCTGCATTGCTTTGATATCACTACCCACTGATTGTTAGTGTTTAGAATGCAAATAGCCTGCTTTTGCTGCATTTAGTTGTTTGGTGGCCGACAAAGCAGGTTGCATTCACAAGCCCGCTGAGCTGTGAGCGCCTTCAAACAATGTTGACCCCCTCAGTGCCTCTCCTTTTATCTGTGCACTTTACTATTTGTGGCAAGGTCAATCTCGCAGCTATAGAGATTATTTGTATTTTATTAAGGATCCTCTTGAGCTAATGCCAAAAGGAGCTCTATTCCTCACAGCATGGCAGAAAACACAATCAGAGACCATGTAGCACTAACAATGTTGATAACAGGGCAATATAAATAGTGCAAAGTGCTTTGTACTATGACTGAAACACTTTTAAAGTGGATGAAAAGGATGAAGTAGTGCTAGAAGAGGGTGATGAATTGGTTTCACTCCAATACCAAATAATTCAAGGATATAATCATCAAGTCTGATATGTTTTATGATTAAAAGCAACTAATTTACTACCATGTGATAAATGGAGAGCAATATGTTGTGATGGTGAATGCATCATTAGAGCTACTTCTGAACACATTTCATTATCACCAGATGATTTGCTTGACGCTTATTCTCTTAATAATGCACATGTTAAAACACTGGACTGTTTAAATGGTAAATAACAAAAACATGTATTGTGTGAATTTTCTGTAATAAAGGGATGGCTATGCACTTGCACACAACAGAAGCAAATGAGCAAGAAGTGTATGCACTCAATTCCTTTTAATGTATCGATGACTGTACTATCAATACTCAAAACAAGACTACTGACGCTTGATAAACACCTTGGCTGTTTGTTTTGTAAAGTGTTAAATAAAATAAAAAAGAACTGCTGATGCTAGTAAAGTAAGTCCTTTTACTTTATAACCTGTTAGTTGTTGAAGTAGAAAGATCGTGTGTCGTGGCCTAAACATTGCAGGATTTGGCAGGTGACTTGCATTTCCATGCTGAACATAAGCTCCTATTTGACTCTTTCATCCACACAGAAGTGCACTGATGCAGTAGATGTACTTGACCCTGATTAAAACCATGAATTTACATTGTTGGATTTTTTTTACTGTTCAAAAATACATTATGTTCTATGTGTGCAGCCTTTTGAATGATTATGAAGAGTTGAAGGATGACCCACTTGATAAATCAGTCAACGGCTGAATGAAACATTCAATCGTTATTGAAATCTGTATCTTGTGCATTCACCTTTTTGACTCTTCCAGCAACATTACACCATAAATCCTGCGCCCACAGAGAAAAAAGAAGCACATTTGTACGTTGAACAAGTTGTCATGGCAGTTACATTGGCTCGCACATGAACAAGCTCCTCATCCCCAACAATGAGCAGTTAGTCATTATTACATTACATGTCATTTAGCTGACACTTTCATCCAAAGCGACTTACAATTGCTATTTATGCCAGAGGTCACATACCTCTGGAGCAACTAGGGGTTAAGTGTCTTGCTCAGGGACACATTGGTTGATGTATCGCAGTGGGAACTGAACCCCAATCTCCTGCACCATAGGCATGTGTCATATCCACTGCGCCATCACCACCCATCCCTGTATCTGATCAGTTTGTCACTCTCTCCGCCTCTTGTCTCATCTGCTGGCTCATTCTGATGAATAGAAACCTGACACCTTCAGAACAAAGGCATGGAGATATGATGAGATGAGATATGAGACAGATGGGGATGGGGGGTCCACAGTGTGTAGCCCGAGGGTGGGTAATTGTCGCAGCAGGTTGATAACTACCTAAGTTTCACACAGATGCTAATTTAGGTATCCTGTTAGCTTACTGCAGCGTTTAATGGTAGGGAAAACCTTGTGTGTGTGTGTGTATGTGGAGTTCCTTAAAGCAACACTATGTAACCAATGAGACAACCTGTAGGGGGACCAACAATATAACATACATACTAATTCAAGACTGAGTGACAGAGGAACATCATGAGGTACAGGAAGTGAGCGCAGAAGACCTTTTAAAATCTCTGTTAGAAATATAGAGCTATTACAGGGTTTTACATGGTAAATGACTGAGGGTAAACAAAAACTTTTTTTTAGAATTGGTATTCCACTATATTATAGCAATCACCATGTGTTATTTTTGCTGTAATACATCTTGTTTACAAATTTGAGATAATATATTAATATTCACTAGTAACTCAGGGGTTATTGTTCAGAGATGTGTGCTCAGGAAAATCTTGTTTAATCTGTCTGGAGGCTGCAAGGTTATTGTTAAATGAAAACTTTATACATAATGTTATGTTTAAAGGTTATGATACAGTGTATTGCTTGTGCAGAGGCAACCCACCACACCTCATTATTTTCAATTATCTCCACCCTCTTAGTCTGTCTGTACTGATTCACATGCAAGGTGTCTTGCAAACCAACGTTTTGCTTTGGGAATTAAACATTAACATTTGCTGCATTCAAACTAGAGGCCTGTTCGAGTTGTGATGTGGTGAAGACAGGAAGGGCTAGATTATAGGAGAGAAAGAAATTGAGATTGACATGAATTTGTGACCAGGACAACATTACATAAGCCAGCTTTTTGTGTTTTGAGCTGGATTTAGATCTGAACAAAAAAAAACAAGTAACATTTGTGCCAAGTGTGACACAGATATTTTCATATCCAACCTGCATGACAAATAATAATAATTACATTTGGCTCACAAAGGATTTTACATCAGTGTTTTGTCTTTTCCTATTGTGTAAATCCCCTCAAAGTTGGCTGCATGCCCGGTGTGTGTTTTGACCGGGTGCAGTGTATTCAGGCTTTCAGGCTGACAGAGAGATGGTGTGATCAACCCTCAGTGCCGCCTGTCAGTGGTGACAGCCAATAACACCTCTGTGACCTCCCAAAACACAACAGAATAATGGGATAATAAGCTGGATAGACTTTTAGTGATATACACACACACATACACAGGCGTAATGTTGCTGTGTGAAAGCCTCATAATTTGTCATGTTGATGATGATTAAAGCTTACCATAAAACGTTGGTTATATGAAAACTACACGCTGGCTACAGTAAAAACAAAGCTGCTTTTCTTTAATCCTGAAAACTTAAATACTTTAAGTAACTTGCCAGTTGCAAAAACACTAATTCTGACAAAAAATCTTACGGTCTATTTGGTTTTGCAGCTTTTAATTTCACATGAGCTTGTTCAGCTTTGAAGGCGACCTTTGTGCCACCATGAATGAGAAGTCATCAAAGTGCTCAGAGAAATGTGACATCTTTGTTTCCTTGACAACTCATTCTGCTAATAAAGATCACTTGACATTGTTAAAAGCTTGAGGTGAGATTGTCAACTGCTGTTTCTAAGGACAAGAACAAACATTGAAACTCAACTGTATTCATGCGTTTGTTATTATTGCATTGTTACCTGTGTTTTGTGACATTTCTAGCCATTTTGAATGACATCAGTTTCATTCTTCTCTGCAGCCAGGAGCAGGGAGATGTTACCTGAAGTATCGATGCAAGTCCAGTAGAAAGGCCCTTCCAGACTGTGTTTCCTGCTGGGAGAGTCACAAAAGCAAAAGAACAGGTATGTTGCAACATACAGTAAATGTGTTGCTATAGTTATGATTTGCCTCTCTAGATCCTGTTAGAGCATTTAGAGCCTTTTGTTGTGATCATATCATTATGGTATCAAACACTTGAAAGGTGATGAGGTGAGGTCAAAAGGTGGTAGTTTCCTCCTTGTGAAAGAACAGCAGTTGTAGTCAGCTTGAATTCTTGTCAGGTACAATTTACTATACAACAAAAAGTATCAACTTAAACATAGAAACTTGTAGTTTTTCCAAAATAAATGCACTGCTTGTGTTTGTTAATTGTGCACTGAGCATGTTTACTATTACATTAGTCTTGCATTGCAAGACCTATATCCACAGCGCTGTGCCAGCGCTGGCGAATGGTCTGGCTGCACGAGTTAACGTTCTGGTATGTGGGAAAAAATGCTCTGGCTTGTTTATATTTCTTTAAACCAATCACGATCGTCTTGGGCGGTGCTAAGCCGCAACGGTGTCCTTGCAAAATAAATAGCGGGAGGGGAGGTGAATGCCTGACATCCGGCAGGTGAGAAACAACTAACATGATATTCTTTAAGTGTATTTATATCTTCTTGGAGCAACAGATTATTTTGCTTTTTTTTCAGGGAGGGTCACATATATTTTAAGGCGCTAAATAATCCACTAAATTGATTTAAATACCTTTATGTGTAAAATGTGTTGGTGTCATTGCACTCTCCTCTGTAGAAAACATCACCCAGCTTTACCTCTAATTTGGGTAAAACGAACCATGTTGAAAAATCCTGCAAATGCTGTCGAACACCTTGTCAAGTGTCAGGCAGTGTCACCTTGTCAGAGAACACATAGTATTATGGTGGTATAGAAGCAGAGAAGCAGGTACACACACACACACACACACACACACACACACACACACACACACACACACACACACACACACACACACACACACACACACACACACACACACACACACACACACACACACACACACACACACACACACACACACACACACACACACACACACACACACAAAGCTGGCTCCAACCATTCCAGTACATGTCTACCCATGGTGAGCCTCATTACTTTCTTTATTCTACACACACACACACACACACACACACACACACACACACACACACACACACACACACACACACACACACACACACACACACACACATCAAAACCCAGAAATAGGGTCACAACCCCCACCCTCTCTCAGTTGTTGGATTATTTAAGACTGCTCTTGTGCTCCTCGATCAATTGGAAGGACTTTTAAAAATGGATTCTTTGGTGAAATGATTTGTGAGCTGAGCAGTTTGTGTGGGTCTAAGTACGGACAAAGTTTAATTACGGCTAAAATTAATAATAATGCTCTTGTTAAGGTTTAATATGTCTATACACTATTCACATAATTCTAGTTTACCAGGTAAAAAAAAGAAGAGTTCTGTTTTTGTCAGCTCCAGAATGAGTGTAAGTAAAGTGAAACCAACTGCAACAGTAAGAACATTTTTTTTTTATTTTAAAGCTGCTGCATGAAACCCCTCGACCTCCCATCTTGCGTCAACTCTGAGTAGGTTATTCACAGCATGTCACAGAGATCACCTGTCAATCAAAAGGAGTACTATGACATGCTATTTGTGGAATTTTCAACTACTGCTCCAACCCAGCCTGAGCTCCCATAATAAAATTCACAATCACAGACCTTATACTCCTGGCTCAGTTCAGACCTCAGTGGACTGTTCCCTGTACTCCTCTTAGAGTTAAGAACAAAACTCAATAGACCCAAAACAACATTACTCATCATTTGTCAATATTAGACTGAGGAAACGAGTGTTCAGAGACAGGACTAATGATGTGGAGACAGTGTCAAGGATTCATCTAAGGACAGCATTTCTTTCACTTGTAGCAACATTGCATGCATCTGTCATGTTTGAATGTTGTGCACCTAGGAACTCATCTGTCGTGATCCTAATCTAGACATTATTTCAGATTTCAGATTTAAATTCATTACTCCCATTATAATGTGGTTTTGAAATAAAAACTCAATTCAATACATTTTACTAAGCACAAGATGAGTAGTGCTTCACTCAAGTTGAAGATATGCATTTATGCAGATATCAGATAGACCCTCAATCTTCCAAAAGCCTTATTGTTTACATGTCACAATATTCTGGTTTATTTTAGAATCACACAGCTTGCATACACTGGCTTCTTAAAATCACTATAAGGACTTGTTCAGGTTTCTGTGATGAGCATTAGATGTTTACATGTGCAAAACTTTAAACAGGACACTCTAAATCACCTGATAGCTCTAAAACTACATGTGAATGTGTAGTTCATCAGCATAAAAAGGACTTGTGTCTCAATATTTAAGCCACATAGCCTACACATTTACAGCTGTGGAGAGCTCCCCCCCTGCTATGGCTGCCAGAGGTTGAAGGCTCCGTTTGCACAGAGCATGCTTGCTTCCTTTCATCCGTGCCCCTCTTTTACAATTACAGTGTATTCTATATCTGGGAGATGCAAAGTCTCAACCATTCACAGTTGCTGTTGGATGTTAAGCAGGTCTGCTGGGAAATTCATATTTCTCAAGAGCATTTTGGCATTAGAACCACTGATGGAAACCACATCCCAACTTTGTCATCATGTCACCCACTCTGCAACGTGACATCATGACCTCGTGTAAACATACAAACCACTTTCTAAAGCCAAGTGGTGTGTTATCTATACTCATTTTGAGCTATCCGCATGTATGTCTACGCCGTATTGACAATGAGGACATATGTCATGGTAGCTTGCTGTCACGTGACAATTTGGGAGGTGTCTGAGCCCGCCCCCATTTTGGGATCCTACGCTATCGGTTGCAAGGGGCAACAGTGTAAGAGCAACACAGAGAAGGAGCAGGAAAGATGGCTCGAGGAATTAGCATCACGGCGAACGGTTGGGTTTAGGAAACGTGACACGCGGGTTGGGTTTAGGAAAAGAAGAACCGGGTGGGCTCAGGAAAAGAACAAAATGACGGTTGAGTTTAGGAAACGTCACACGCGGGACACGATCCCCGGTCTCCTGGATGAAAGTCCTGTGTTTGACACATCCACCACACCGACCAACCTCCATACGCAGATTTTCGCCTTTGATACTACTCGATAAGGCATAAATTAACACGCAATCGCAAGGTAATTTAAGTCAATGGAGGCCAAACGGCATTGATAAACATGCTAAAAAGCGAGCATGCGTCTTGATAACACGCCCAAAATGGCATACGAATTGGCATGTCATACATATGTCAGTTCATGAGATCAGTCTGCACTCTGGCACTCTTTGGCAGCTGTGTGGTGTCATATGGAGTACGGACAATCCTGTGCTGACCCCTTACACCACAACAGCTGGCTGATGTTCTGACAAATTTCCACTGGGGACTTGAACACGCTATTAAGCATGTGTTAATCACATCCCCATATGGTATTTTAACAGTTAAATGGTCCATCAGTTGTGGAAGGAATTAGTGCTCACTGTATATTTTTGGAATAATGATTCTGTGCAGTTTATTACTGTATGGACACCTAGCTCAAATGAATGCAGTCTAATGCAACAGTACTGTAATACATCCTACCATCATGAAGTTTATTATGTTAAGTCGTTGACTCAACTTAAAAAAACAACAAAAAAAAACACTATATCTAGCTCTTTTGTTGCAATGCCTTTGCAGTGCACCACTGTTAGCATTGCTGCAACTCTCATGTGATTCCACAGACACATCCTAAAAGAATGACTGACAAGGTGAGCATAATCATTGCCAAGGTTGGGTGATTCCGCCAGGCTATATCTGATAAATTAAATGAGATGGAGAAATGATGGGGCGCCAGCCCAGCAATGCAGCAAAGATCCGCTCTCTCTATTAGCCTCTCTCTCTTTCTCTCTCTCTCTCTGCCTGTCTGTCTCTTTCTTTTTAGAGCCCAGTCTAGTCACCATCGTGACAGGTGAGCAGAAGGAAAAGCAGAAGGTAGACACGTATAGAAATTTGTGTGCTTCTTTTAGGAAACATACTCAAGAGGGAAATGGACATATATTGTTTCCTCCCACTCTTTTGTCGTCGTGTTTACTTTACTTTCTCTATTTCTTCTTCACTGACTCAAACACAAGCATGTAAGGCCCCCTCACACACACCTTCATCTGTGAACACTTTTTTTTGCCATTTATGATTTACTGGAAAAACCACTGACGAGTTTTTCAAACGGAACAGCTCACTGCAATTTCTGTATTTTTTGCTTCTAATTATACTAGTATGAGAGATAAAAATAGCACAACCATATGTTAATGAGTCTAGTCATTGTACATTGTATTGTCTGCACTCCAAGTGACTCAGCATTGCAGGTGCTAATTTATATACCACCAAAGTCAGGAACAACATCTTATTCCACTACTGCACAGTCAGAGCATTAGAGTGCTTCCTTGAGTACACACACACAGATTACATGCTGATCAGTCGTCTCTCTACCCATCTAAAAAAACACCAAATTCATCAGTGACCAATTACTGGTGACCATAAGTGACTTCTGAACTTGACATCACAGCTGTCTTTATCTCATGCAGTGAAGTGAAGGCTTTGGGAGATTGTATGGATGTCTCACAGTTACATTACTCAATCATCCGTCCTTGTGCAGTTTCAGTGAGTAAAATGAGTCATCACTAATAAAAAGTTACTTAAATTGTATTCACATTCACTGAACCGACTCTGTTTAATAGCTTACAGTCATCATTATGTTGAGTCAGTGGGGAGAATGAGATGTTTGATGAATTAATTTGTTTTTGTTCTTTTTGTCTATATTTATGTCCTCTGTTTTGAACAATTTGTGATGAACTTGTTTTGCTTCTTTGAGTTAAAATGACAAAGTACAGAAAGCTTAAATGCAATAAGAAAATAAATCCTTATTGTACATGAATCAGAATCAGAAAAGGATGTATTGCCAAGTAAGTAACACTTACAAGGAATTTTCCTTGGTGGATTGTGCATACATAAACCTTAAAAGGAAATAACTAATTAAGATTAGGATTAAGGCATACTTTATTGATCCTGCAAGGGGAAATTACATTTACATGAATAAATACAAAAACAAATATGTACAATATACGGTAACTGTTTAACAATAAGAAAAAGGGTTTAGTGCAGGATGTGAAAAAATGTCGAGGAATGTGCAAATGATGAAGATAGTATGTGCAATGGACAGTGGACGTCCCTCTGGGTCTTGAGGCAGTGTATGAAGTGTAGTGCATGCTTTAGGCCTGTGGAAGGCAGGGCATTGGTGACGATGCATTTTCAGTTTTAGTTTCACTTTGTATTGCATATCAGAAGGGGAAATGGTGAATGTCTTAATCTAATTAAATATTAAAACATACCCTCTAACTAACAACCAGCAAATATCTGCAGGCTGTCACGAAATGAGCTCAGACAGTACTGGTTTTGTGCACCTGAACAGCAGAACACACTGAGACCAGCAGTGTGTGCTGCTGTTTGAGCATTCAGTGTTCATGAGACAATACTGAGCTCAGTCAGCACAGTACATCTAAGTGTGGATGGAGGGGAGAAAAAAACTACAGAACTCAAGGGTAAACAGCTGCTCAATACAGGAACACACAATTAAAGTGCCCATATTATGAAAAAAACACTTTTTCTGGGATTTGAGGTGTTCTTTTGTGTCTCTGGTGCTTCCACACACATACAAACTTTGAAAAAAATCCATCCATGCTGTTTTGAATGAGATACAGGTTTCTGAATGTGTCCTGCCTTCAGTCTCCTAGTGAGCTGTTCAAAATCGGCCTCGGACTGTGACGTCACAGTCCGAAATGAGCTGGCTAACCACAACCGTTAGCTCGTAGCGTTAGCGTTAGCCGGCTAATGCTAGCGCTAGCCGGCTAATGCTAACGCTAGCATGCAACGTCGTTCTCAATAGCAAAGCACTGCTACAACACACACAAGTTCACCATAATCTACAAAAGAACTACTTACATGTGCGTCCTCATTTAAAAGTCTCCCAGCTAATCCTGCCTTGTAACTGACCAAAGTTGGAGAAACAGCCTTTCTTTTACTGTCTCTAGAGTTAGCTAGCTGACATGCTCTACATCTGAGCTACTGCGCATGTGCGAGTGCAATCAAAGATAGTACAGAAGAAGAAGAAGAAAAGAGGTCTCACTCTGTAGCTAAACAGAAACCAGGTGAAAAGAGGATCTGCAGCAGTGAGAGAGAGCTGTGCAGTACAACAACAATATGGTGTTTTTTGAAAATTAAACCATGTAAACCTATTCTGGTAAAACCTTAAAATACAGTTATGAACCTGAAAATGAGCATAATATGGGCGCTTTAAAACAGAATGTTTTTATTCAGTGCCAGACAAAGTCATCTTTATTGTAATGTTTTTACAGACAACTTAATTGATTTAGCTGTAAACCACTATAATACATGACTCCAGGATAAATTGTACGCTAGAAGGGAGTTACTATTGTCCTCTTCATTTCAAGTACATGGCCTTATTGTTGAATAAAATGGGGTGAAACCAAATGTGATCCGCTATCATTATCTTTAATGGCATTAAGCACCATTGTCGGTGGTGCTTAACCATCGGAAGGTTTGAATTCACTACTACTCGAGTTATGCCAGTAGTATTAAACAACTCTGTCGCAGCACAGCATATTTGAGTATGTTTAGGATGTCACTGAGGAAAAACATATACAGTATCAAGATGTGTTTCAGTATAAATCAGGCTTCACACACACCACAGCATCATTGTCTGCCCCCTCTCAGTTTGCTCAACTGGAAAACCTACCATTATTATGAGAAGAAGCACTGTGAATGTCCAGACCAACCTGAAGGTTTTAGGCACAAGATTAAAAATGATTGGATATAAACTTTAAGATGATCAGGTTGAGGATAATATTTTTTTGTTATGGTTAAAGGTGGTTTGGGTTTGGTGTAGTTATGGTTCTGATATGAATTTTAGAGGGACGTCCATAAGAAAGCAAAAAATATCATGAAAAATCTTCAATCTGGAAAAAACTAGAATTTAAGAAGAGGCTAGAACAAGTTCAAGCGGATGAGATAAATCAAGATAAAGCAGGTACCCAAAAACATCACCAGTATTTTCTGTATAAAAGATCCCAGATTGATTCATTATTAACTGTTTGTCATCCGAGGGTGGGCTTTCTTTCAAACTGATTATGATGGCCAGTGCTGTGAGGATGCTTCATAGCTAAGTCCACAACTTTGATAAACTTATGTCTTTAGGGATTATAAACATTACTTTCTTTCGCAGTAGGGGGGTTAAGCCTCTTACAGATTTTACGCAAATGTCCTACTTTCCTTAAGAACTGAGACAAATCTCTGATACATTTGGCCCAGTCATTCCATTGTTTTTACACTATTTCAATTCAAAGCCTGACATCTTAGCATGTAATAGATACAATCTTTGCCAATATAGAAAAATGTTAGCCAGCAGTTGAGAAAAGCACAGAGGTACCAGTGTCTTTAAAAGGAGCAATCACTGCCTTACGTAACACTGGCAAGTCTGCTGTATTGCCTCCAAGGGAGTTCACAGTTCTTCTCTTTCTCTGTGCGTGAGCAACAACAAACACACGCACAGCTATTCTATGCAGATAAAAATGATTTATATGGAAAGATTCAGGTCTCCTTTCTGTCATTGGATACATTTATGTGATTTGTGAAGGTTTTACAGCCAGCAGCAAGCAGATGATATGCCTACATGTACATAATGCTTCTGACCTCACATCAGTAATGTGTTCACTTCATGAAAATTCAAGTAGGCCACTTACCACCAGAAAGTGTGACCTTGAGGCCACTTGCCTGAAAGGCCCCGAGATGTTGCTACACTTTATTTGCATTTTCTTTCTTCTGGAGATAAATGCAACCCACAAAATGCTGAAGGAAATGTTGACCACTGGTTAAAGTTGTGATGCAAGTGTCTCAATCAGAAACTTGTAGGAAACAGTTACAACTAAAAAAATTAAGTTGGTATTTGGTATGAATTTGAGTTGAAGAATAATTAAAGGACAATTCCAGCGCAAAATGAGCATAGGGGTTAATAACAGATGTGTACCCACTCGATCGTTCTCTGGGACATGTTTTCATGCTAATTGAATGTGTTTGTAGCTTGAAAGAAGCTAGCACGGACCGCTGATTAGCTTACAACGCTAGTATTCGGGGCACAGGGAAAGTAAAACCAGATCGCTATTTTGTACCACTAAAAAGGCTCAGAATATCACCAAACTTCAACGGTAGCATAATGAGGGTCGCTACATGTTAACCGAAGCATTGAGAACTTTGTAAGTGTACAGACAGTTTATTGAAAAGATATAAAGACTATCGCGTTCATGTTTACATGCGGCCGCCATCTAGAAAACAAGTCATGACTTACAGTTGGTGATGCAAACTAAAATCATAAGCAATTTGCTCAATTTATCTGAAATAATTGCACCGATGTAAAACATAACTTGTCTATTGTAGCTACTTACTCAGTGGATAACTGTCCATCTGGTCCCTGCGGTCTGGGTCGCTGTCTCCAATTTATTTTCGGGACATGGAAAAAAGTTTCAAGTACAGCCCTGTTTATCAGAGAGGGGAAATCTTCAGACTGTACAAAACACAGCGTCTCTTGGGTGTCGCGAAGCAACAGGTCCCACTCTGTGCAACGCAGACACTCCTGTTTGGTGGCCATAGCTTCACAATGTCCGCAGGTACACCACCAGTTTCCCGAAGTACGAGGCTGTGTTGAGGCATTGACTACCGGTAGCTCTCTCTCACTCTCGTAGCCCTTTCACGGAGCTCCCGCAGCTCTTTGTTCAATAAAATGTCTGTACACTTACACTGTTCTCAATGCTTTACATTTAGGGACCCTCATTATGCTACCGTTGAAGTTTGGTGATATTTTGAGCCTTTTTAGTGGTATAAATAGCGAACTGTTTTTACTTTCCCTGTGCCCCGAATACTAGAGTTGTAAGCTAATCAGCGGTCCGTGCTAGCTTCTTTCAAGCTACAAACACATTCGATTAGCATGAAAACATGTCTCAGTCAGAAATCGAATGGGTACACATCTGTTAATAACCCCTAGGTTCGTTTTGCGCCAGAATTGTCCCGTCTTCCCTTCAACCTTGAAAAAAACACTTATTTTTTCAACTTTTTTGACGCTTTTTTTCACTTTTTGCTTTTTCCAACGTTTTAAATTGTAAAATTTTTCTTCTACACATTTTCAGCGCTTATTTCTACGTCCCATATTTTCTGATATAAAACAAAAATTTAAAACGGGTCAATTTGACCCAAAGTCAACACAAGGGTTAAGCCTAACATGGGCGTGGACCCCACTGTTTGAGCTTCAGGTTGATGGAAAAGTTCAAACTGAATTCAAATACAATCAGGCTGTAGTTTTCTACATTACGGCATCAAATACTCATCCATGAAGACTTCTCTGTCACATTACTGTCACTCTGTGCAACTCCTCAGTCGGTGCTCTGACAGCATCCTGTATTCTTTTTACGAATCATCTCGGTAATTAGTCTCACTGTGGGATTGTTAAAGGTCCCATGGCATGAAAATTTCACTTTTTTAACATTAATATGAGTTCCCCCAGCCTGCCTATGGTCCTCCACTGACTAGAAATGGCGACAAGTGTAAACCAAGCTCAAAGGCAGAGCAGGATACCCATCCTGCTCTGCCTTTGAGAAAATGAAAGCTTAGATGGGCCGATCTGGAATCTCCTTGTGGGACTGGCTCTAGTGGCTGTAATTCTGCACCAAGGCTGAATTTCAGGAAAGAGACTTCAGATACAGTATTAGGGGACCACTAAGGCCTTCATAAAAGCATCCAAAAAGCAGCATGTCATAGGACCTTTAAGACACAGATCTAAAAGAAATGTGAAGGAAATGAAGAGTTAGTTTTCTCTTGTAGAGGGTGATTAGCTGGCATGTGGCTGCAACATAAAAACAGCCTTGTAAATGATTATTTTTATGAAAATAAAAGAAACAATAATTCAGATCCAGCTTATGAGTTACTGTACGTACACACCGCCACCGACTTGAGCTTCTAAAGTACCGGAAGTAATTCATTTTCAATGGAAGCTGGCTTATCTCAGCTGCAAAGAGCAGCAAATCTGTTGGCGTTTTGAGCGTTTTGAGCGACCAGAGCGTCAATCAGAAAGTTGAAAGTAGGTCAACCTTATGGTAACGAGCTATGACGCGGTTCAGCGGCAAGCAGCGGCAAACACCAGCAACCAATCGGAATATAGATGTCTTTGGCGCTGGCTGATTCCGGAGAAACATACGATGTAAACTTTCGTTCTTACCAAAACATTAGTTCCGAGAAAATGGAGGAAAAGCTCATAATCGCCGTTGCTGGGTTCCCTATCATTTATGTTATGACGCTGTTTGCGTATAGGGACCAGTTAACATTACCTGCCGGTCACATCGTCTCTAAACCGTCCGCTCACAGTGAAGTCCTGCACGGATCAACAGCTAGCAACTGCTCGCTCTGCCTGCATTCTGCTGCTGTTCAGCAGCTAACAAGCGAGTTAACTGCTAACAGACACCACTGCGGCCAATAAACAATAAAAATTCTGTCATTATATATGTAATTTATAAAAGATTTCTAGTATCAATGTATTGGCCATGCAGTGGCTGCTTGTGCTTTTTCTTCAGTCGTATGTTGAGAATGATCGAACATTGAATGCTTCCACGTCAGAGCGGCCAAAGCGTCAAAAAGCTTCCCCGTACTTTTTGACAAGCGCCCTTGACAGGGCGGCCAGAACTTCTTTGCAGCTCAAGTTGGCGGCGGTGTGTACGTACATTTGGTGTGTAGGTTCTTCACTTTTAGTTTAACATTGTGGAAAGCACAACTTTGATAAAAACATTGCCACACAGCGTCTTGTTTACTGCTGGTATATTGATTAATTTATGCATCTGGAATGTTACCCGCTGCAGAAGCGCTAAATGATATACCAGCAGCGAGCGAGAAAGTCTGCAGGAGTTTTCTTTATTTTCTTTTGAAATTAAAAAGGTTATCATGTAATTTCACTGGCCACAAATGTTGCCCTTGTCTTCATGACATGCATGTAGAGTATTGTTCGGTGCATCAGTGACAGTAGTGAGAGGAGGGACAGGTTGAGGTAGATTTGAATGGAACAAGACAGCTTTGAAATATGTAACTAAGATGTACTGTATTAGTCATACAACTACATCAACAACTAACAAAAACTGCTCTGTCAACACGAGATGCAGCACAAGGGAGAGCAGAGCACACTGACTCGTAAATTTAAATGCATCTAATGGATCACTGCATGATTTATGCACTCTGCTTAAGTCATTACCACATTTTGAGTTTTAGTAGGACAAGAGTGGACACACACGTGCATCTAATTCTGCACATTCTATATACAGTACATTATAGTTTTGAAAAAAATATTTGAATGTGTATATTTACATGCAGGTTTGATTTTGTGCACATTCAAATGTTACAGTTTACTTCTCCACTTTTGGTAAAGGAATTGTTAGGCATTGTATAAACACTCACAACCATTTTCTTTATTCTTATCTAAATCTCTCTGTCTCTCAGCACTTTTGTTTTATTTAAATGCATCTTTTTGCTTTGTTCCCGGGCCTCGCTGTGGTGAATGATTTGCATAAATCTGCAAGCTGCATTTGCATGATTCTTTTTTATTTTGAATAGCAAACATTTGTTGAAACTATGTATTGTTCAAAGTACCTTGTCATGAAAAATAAAAGTCTTGTTTTTTGATTGAAGAGGTAGAGGAGTAAGACCCCAGTCTGATAAACAAACATCAAATGAAATGTGGCAGGTTCAGATGGGCTGAGATGTGAGATTGTTATGTGACGTTTGAGAGCTCTGAGAAAACTAGAAGACTATTCCTCTCTAACCTGCCGGTCCCAGTGGTTGACCGCTGAGTCATGCTCCCTCTCCACACAAACAACAGCAAACATCCATCCATCTATTTTCTATACCTGCTTATCCTGTGCAGGGTCACAGAGGGCTGGAGCATATCCCAGCATACACTGGGCAAGAGGCGAGTTTCAACCTTGGCAGGCTGACAGTCTATCACAAGACTAACACCCATTCACACCCATTGTTGGGGTCACTTATTATTATGAATCATATTCTTTATTTTCTTATTATTTATCTAAAACAGTTTATTAATGCTAATAAATGTATGTTTCATAATGACATTGAAAATTTGCCACCTTTAATGTGGATGTCCAATCAGCACTGATGCTATCTGTAGTATATTGAAGAAATGCATTTCCCAGTTTGTGCTATATTGACTAGCGAGTTCTCCCGCTCCGGTCGTGTCTCCCTCGCTCTCAACCTCTTCTCTTTGCGCGCTCAACTCTAGACACGCTCGCTCAGATTTTCACAGCGTTACAAGTGTGCCACAAAACCAACCAATCGCAGAATCAAAAGGTCAATTCTAATATATCAGCTAAAACAGCTCAACACATATGACAACATATAGCAAAGTAATCAATGGTAGAAATAGCTAAAAGTGGCCAAGTGACTTAGCTAACAGTTGAAATGATTAGCTAAAAGTAATGGATGACTTTTGAAACATTAACCACACTTCAAGTAAAAGGCCTAGCTAGTAGAATTTCTGACCAAACCAACCTAAATGTTTACAGTTCAATTGCATGAAAATGTAAGAATATTCACTTTAATATGATAAATAGTGTGAACACATTGGCAGTTGATAGGATGGGGTATGTGAGTTTATATGTCAGGGTTGTGGGGGAACCTCAGACCAGAAAAGTTGGAAAGCACTGATCTACAGTATTTTATATTATTGACCGACCGGTCAGCAGCCACTACCAGCATAGCCACCAGCAGCCACTACCAGCAGTCGCCACCAGAAGCCACCAGCAGTTGCCACCAGCAGCCACTACCAGCAGCCACCAGCGGTCGCCACCAGCAGCCACTACCAGCAGCCACCAGCAGTCGCCACCAGCAGCCACTACCAGCAGTCGCCACCAGCAGCCACTACCGCCACCAGCAGCCACTACCAGCAGTCTGAGCGAGCGTGTCTAGAGTTGAACGTGCAGAGAGAAAAGGTTGAGCGCGAGGGAGACATGATTGGAGCTCAGCAACATCTACCTGCGAGCAGAGAAAGACATGCAAATACATTTATTGTGCACGAAATAGGTTTTTGTTTACTCAGACTAAATTATTTTTTGCGAGTGTAAATTTCTGTTCAAAATGCAATGTAATGTGCTTGCAAAATATAGTTCTCTGTGCTCAAAACATACAATTACTCGCTCAGGAATGTGACACATATATATATAGGGCTGGACATCGTTCAAAATCTTTCGATCCGGTGCCAATTTCCATACCTCAGTTTCGATGTTCCTAACGATACTTTTTTCGATACCATATGTTTTAAAACCCATTTCACCATCAGCAAAAATACATTAAAGTGATGGTTCGGAGTAATTTACCCTAGGGTCCTTTGCACCATGACCTCGAGCCAAACACCCCCCCAGAAGCTTTTTTCACCTGGGTCTAACATTGGGCGAGTTAGCGTAGAGTAGCGTTAGCCGCTGAATAGCTTAGCGCAGGGGCTAACGATGATACCAAAGGTCTACACTAGTACAAATAGGTTATGCACTCATAAAACGATGGATTGGAAAGTTTGTAAGTAAACCAGAAGTTTATGAACACTTGCCTGCTCTCTTCTGCTCTCTGTTGCTGCTGCTGCTGCTACCTGCAGTTAGACTCACAGCAGCAACAACAGCAGAGAGCAGAAGCCAGCAGGCAAGTGTTATTTACATAAACTTCTGGTGTACTTACAAACTTTCCAATCCATCGTTTTATGAGTGCATAACCTATATATACTAGTGTAGACCTTTGGTATCATTTCGGGCATTAATAGTGGGGTCATTTAAGAGATACAAACGTGGGTCCTTTTGCCCCGCGCTAAGCTATTCAGCGGCTAACGCTACTCTACGCTACTCTACGCTAACTCGCCCAATGTTAGACCCAGGTGAAAAAAGCTTCTGGGGGGGTGTTTGGCTCGAGGTCATGGTGCAAAGGACCCTAGGGTGAATTACTCCGAACCATCACTTTACAGTTTTTTTCGATTGCTAAACGACAGTGGGCACAACTGGAGTCACATGTGCAAAACTCTAACTACAGTCTGCACTACCTACAGTCACCTGAGCTAAACAGTTCACATCACCTGCAAAACTCATTCACAGCAACACAACTCTTAACACACGTCTCAAACAGTATGCACAGGCCTCACTGAGATAACACACACTGTCACTCAGAACACACTGAGGGTAAAAACACTAGCATCAAACACCAATACAGAAATTACAAACTTTCTCATCTTTACAGTTTGAACAATTTGAGTGACTTGACACTACTCAACAGTTTATTTAAGGAAAAAATATAGATTGTATAGCATACCAATTTTACATAAGGTAAACAAGAAGGAATGAAAATCAGCAGTTTTCCTTCACAATCAAGTATTTTGTCTCTAGTAATTTATGGAATTACTGGGGAAAAAACTAAAGGTACATAACAGTACCAACGAATAGTGTGACTAATCCTGCCTCTCTCCAGCATCATGTGGCAAGTTCTCTTCATCACATTGGATGTCTGCATCATCTCTAAATACAAATGAATGTGGTGTTTCTATTGCTTTCACCTCCATTACTTTCTGAAAAACAGTAAGAATGCAGTTTTACTATTGTAAAGATATTGTGTTTTTCACTTTTTTTTATAGCTGTGTATATAACCTCAGACATCTTACCTGGACATATTGGTATCTTTGCTCTTTTACCTGTTTCTTCCCAAACGGTACAGTGTAGAATTGTTTCATTCTTATTTGGTGTTTGTATACAAAAAAAGACTTTCTGAGCTTTCGCTGTATAAATACCATATATGTTCACTAACTAGTCTAAAACAAGACACCTGCTTAGGCTTTCAGCTAAAATTGCAATCAGCAGTGTTTGATAGGCGCACCTGACGAAATCTATTCTGTTTTGAATGTGTGGTTTACAGTTTTGACAGCAGTGTGTTAGCATTTGAACAAAGTGCTGTAAATCTACAGTGTTTTGCACGTTGTGGTTAAAGTCATGGGATAAGTGTGTAGAGTTTTGAAAACTGTGTTCAAGCAATGAAAAATGAACTAGAGTTTGGTCCACATGAACTGCTGCTGTGCAGACTGTAGTTAGAGTTTTGCACATGTGACTCCAGTTGTGCCCACTGTCGTTTAGCAATCGAAAAAAACTGTAAACACAACGCTTTTATTTTCCACCTTAATTGTGAATCAAAACAGTTATCAAAATGAAAAAAATCTGGTAAAACTGCTCACTCAGAGTAACATTAAAAGTGCCTTGCCTTGCAAGCTCAGCCTGTCAGTCAGTCATCAGGGCAGAGAAACCACTGTTGTGCCTGCTTGTCTAAGAGAAAGTGTAACGTCAACAGCACAGCGACCGCTTTCTGGTCGCCATTAATATCATATCACTGCAAACGCTGTCTGTCAAGTTTTGAAAAACTGAAACCACACTTGAAACTACTTTTATCGGCATTGCCGTGACTTTGTGTGACTTCAACAAAACTGCAGACAGTTTACTCCGTCCGCACCTCTCCGTGTGTGTGTGTGTGTGTGTGTGTGTGTGTGTGTGTATGTTGTGTGTGTGTGTTTTTTTCGGTGCCATAAAAGTATCGACGTTCGGTACCCAGCCCTACATATATAACGCCATATGCCTGCATGTACCAGGATGCATTGCGCGCAAGCGGCGACTTTGCTTAGCTTTTTTAGTTAACAAAATAAACTCAAAATGTCAAGAAAGGAAATATGTCCCAAAGACACATCTTGTCTTATCATGATGCAATAGTTGACTAAATTTGGTTTATATTGTATACCTGTATGTTCACAAAGGACTTGATAGACAACACATGTATTTCAAAACACAAATAGATAAAACATGTTGAAATAAGTTAAATAAAGTAGATATTATGTTAAAGAGACATTACAAATGTACCTAGACTACAGGCTGTCCTGTATCTGCTAACACCATATCTTGTTTAGTTAATTGTTACCTTTGTGTTTGTCAAGCTAGGTGTATTGCAAGGAGAGAGAGAGAGAGAGAGAGAGAGAGAGAGAGAGAGAGAGAGAGAGAGAGAGAGAGAGAGAGAGAGAGAGAAAAGCTTCCATTCTTACGTGAACTCATACAGCTACTTGCCACTGCTGTCTGAATCAGTGATGGTTGAACTTTTTTTCTGTGTCTGAAAAGACCATTTTGACAGATCCCTGACTGATGGAACCATCAAACTTTGACATTTTAAGTCCCTTGATCCAGCACAGCTGCATCTGTCTTGCAAGTAGTCACAAGTACTGTGACGTTTCCTCTCACTTTATAGAATAGTTAGTATTTTGGGGTTAGAGAAGAAGGCTTGTGGCAAGAAGTTTAAACTGTCTCTTGGTTGTTGGTTGTAAACCGTCACCTCTCTGACAATCAGAAAAGAGCTTTTTCCTATTTTTTATTTATTTGTATCAATGAGTACAGTATGAAAGTATAGATTCCTTCTTAACAAACATAAAACAAGAATTAACTATGTACATCTGAAAAGAGGCATTCACTTTGAGGATTATGTCTTCCTATAAAGCAAGTAATCCAGAAAGTCATTTCCATGACTTCTTTATCATTGTTACTTATCTGGAAATGTGTATTGTTTCCTTGCGCTCTTCTCTACATTGGAGGACCTAATCTCCATTTATATTGCTACTTAATGTTATGGGTGCTCCCTAAACAGCAGACAGGCCTCACGCTAGGCCAATACTGCCGATATGTATACAAAGAATATTCCTCGTGGGTCTACTGAATGTCAGTTAGAAGAGTCGAGTAGAGAGTAAGTGTGTGTGTGTGTGTGTGTGTGTGTGTGTGTGTGTGTGTGTGTGTGTGTGTGTGTGTGTGTGTGTGTGTGTGTGTGTGTGTGTGTGTGTGTGTCTTCAAAGATGGTAGAAGAGAGAGAATGGATGTGATAGTTATGTATTTAATGGTTACAACTCTTGAATCAAAAGACTGAAAAACTGTGATATGGGAGTAAAACAACTGCCTGATTATTGAGTTAATAAAAACAACTGGAGTATATGCAGTTAATATTTAGATTTGAAACTAATTGATCTAGTTGATACAAACTGATACAAATTGAGCCATAAGTTTGTTTTATAGGTTTTTAAGTTCAGGATAACAGATTATCAGAGCTTTTGTGTCAAAGGACATTATGTCAGCGTTGACACTTATCAGACTTCTTCACAGTTTCCTGAGGAGCTGACATTTGGCACCAGAATAAAGTATGAATTAGTAATGAATTAATCATTATTTGAACAAATGTAAAAAAAAACTAGAGTAAATTGTTGAACATGTTCTCAAATGTAGACAGATATATGAGTTAAATGACACTGTAATCAAGTCTTAACTAAATGTACTACTGGCTGTTTTGTTCTTTGAGTGAACTTGGCTAAAGTTGGAAAATTTGATTATTACTCACTCTGATGTTTTAAGATGACGTCTGAAATGAAACCTCTTTTTTCCCCTCTAACAGATCATCTGAAATCAAAACGCAATGTATCTGTACCTTTGACAGAGAATATTGTGTGCAGAGACAAATCATGTGAATGCCGTTTTTGTCCAAAGTGTAAATCTGTCTGATGACGGCCGCCCGCTTGGCTCCAAATCACCTGCTGTTCCATCTCACCCTGCAGTATCACTTCACAATGACGGAGAGGCACTGTGAACTACACACAACAAACTGGATTCCTTCACCATTACAAGTGCTGTTGTGTTGCTAAGAGAGATGCAATTTTTACTCCTTTACATGAGATTCTATACCTTTTATATTCATTTATATTCTGTGAAGAATCACTAATAGAGACTTCCAGCTACAGCAGCAACCATCCTCAGGGCTGCTCGGGCAGCGTGGGACTGCAGGGTGGAGGAACAACCAGCTCCTAGGAGACTAGAGTGGAGGGAGATTACAATTGATTTCTGGCTGAGGTGACACTTCGCCACATCCACACAGATGCATTCACAGTGAGGATGTTGTGATCCAGCCTGCTGCGTCATCAGGCCCTATGTATAATGTTAAAGGTACCTTCTCTCAGTGGCTGATGGCTGATGCCATTGTTTATCCAAGATAAATGCTCCTGCTAACTTATAGGTGCCTAAAAGTGAATACATTTAATAAAACAACAATAGAGAAAATACATTTAGCATTTTCAGGTGGCATAGATGGCGTCACAATTAATCAGCAACTATTTTGATAATCTAATTGTTTCAGTTATTTTAAAGCAAAGTGAATACACTGTTGGTCAGACAAAACAATCTGATTACATCAACTTAAACGTTGGGTTATATTGGCATTTTTTACTCTCTTCTGACATGTTATAGATCAAATGATTAATCGATTGATTGAGAAAATAATCATAAGATTAATTAATAATGAAAATGTCCCAGCCTTTCCTGAGACCCTGATCTGAATATCGGTCAAAGTCCAAGTTTTAGCAGTCACATACTTGTTCCTTTTGTGCTATCTTTGCTGTTATATTTGATGAATTTTGGAAACGAGTAAAAGGCTGTGTGCAAATTGCAAGCAAATTTCCAGCAAAAAGACAGTCAGAGCTTCTTCCTGTTTGAGTTTGGACTCTTCATAGGCTCAGTTTGTGTGTGTGTGTGTGTGTGTGTGTGTGTGTGTGTGTGTGTGTGTGTGTGTGTGTGTGTGTGTGTGAGAGAGATTTGGGCAGTGTGATATAATCAGCTGCACTGGCTGTCCTATCCAAGGCAGTTCAGCTGATGAGACTTTGTTGTTGGATTGTTTGAAATATTTCATTGGCTGTCTCATAACATATGAGTCTAATTTGACAGAATGGTGATACTCTTATCTAAAAATATCCAACTTTCCGTTTGAAGACAAGACTAAACCAGACTAAAACAAAATGTGCGTCTCTGTGTGTGTGTGTTTGTGTGTGTGTGTGTGTGTGTGTGTGTGTGTGTGTGTGTGTGTGTGTGTCGTGCGTGCGTGCGTACGTGCGTGCGTGTGTGTGGTGTGATTCTGGTGGCCGTCTCTCAAATTGTCTGCCTCATCAGTGTGAAAAATGGGTTTACCTTCAGTGTGTTTGTTGGGGTGATACATATGGAGCGTCTGCAGGCAGAAAATTGAAAGATCCCTCAACAGCATTGCTTTTCTGACAACATTTTAAATGTGTGCAATGTTGGTTCCTTTTTTAACACAGACATTACACAGACATTGTGCTTTAAGGTCTTTTGCATCGCAAAAGAGTTTGATTGTCAGAAATGCATGGACAACTTAGTTTCATTAAACTGCTAGTTTGCTTTCTTATGTAGATGCCACACACAGTACTATAATAACATAGTGATATATAGTAATAATATTTTGGCCACCAGGGGGCAGGAAATATCAAAATACACAGCCACCACCACATCTCCAACTTATACAATTGTCAGGGCTAAAGTGTTAACAGTTTCAATTCCAGCGGACATTAGCATTGATTTGGAGATGTGTTTCAGTCCACCTGAATATTCACTCTCCTTTTTAGTCCTGGTTTGCTCTCCACAAAATATTTGGGTTTTTAGCTTCAAGATGTTTGACTTTCTCCACAAGCTAGATGCATAATTTCTAAGGAGGTACAGTAGCATACAGTGATTCAACCAAATAGCAAATATTTGGACTGTAAAAACCAAGACAAATGAGCTAAAGGAGGCTTAATATCACTGTGGAGCTGTGAAGTGGTAATTCTTTCACATTACAGTCCTTCATTTTTATCTTTGCCGACAGGGGAAGATTAAAGTCCTTGTGTCCCACCCTCAAATATAGTGTGAAGAATCCACCTACCAAAACATACAAGTAATGAAAACATATAAAACTGCAAAACAATTTTCATTACAGAACCTATTTGTATACCATCAGCCCCTCTTCTCAGCCTTTGCATTGCTTATTTTATTTGAGTACAACGCAGCATAGTATAGAAAGATACTGTCAGTCATACTTTGAAATAGAATCATCTATAGGTCATGTTAAAAACGGCAATACAGTTAATTTCCTTCTAATTAAACCCAAAACAGTTACTTTTTGACCCGCAGAGCAGTCCTGTGGGGGTAGGAGAACTAAAGAGACAGAATCGCTGTAATTGCAAATGGCCAATTAAGAGCCAAATGCTTTGCCCATGAATCTGGAAGTTAAATGGCAAAGTGTTCTCTGGTGTCCTGTATGCTGGGCTAATGCTGCACTATCTACTTGTTGTAAAGCGAAGGTGAAACATCTCATTACGTCAATGACACCATCATCGCTGGTGTGTTTTAAAATGACATCATAGATCCCAAAACATCTCAAACTTCTCTCTAATAGTGACTCAAACTGACCTCTAAATGAACAAAATGTTGTGACTTTGAGAACTCAGCATTTTTGTGTTTGTGAATCCAGGTTTTTTTTTTAATTTGGAAGGCAGAGTTGTTCTTCCAAATTTCCTATTTAACAGCCTTATGCAGATGGATGAGACCTCTGCCTGGGCAGCCAGCAAGAGTAATTCTTAACTAAAATTAGACAAAGGGGAAGAGGACAGGGTAAAAATAGGCACATCTTTTTTTTTCAAGCAGAGCTATTTCTGTCTCATTTCCTCATATAAATCCTGACAAGTCATTATTTGAAGCCATTATTTCTTCTTGTTTTGGCAGCTGGGTCAATGGCATCGTTATTCAAAGTGTCATCCAGGATTCATCTTCCCATCAGCTCAGGCACTTCAACATTTTTCACTTCCTTTTATCTAAGTTTTCTCCAGGGACTGTTAAAATATACTGTAGTTACTAATGCTGAGATCACTGTAGTTAAAGGTTAAAACAATGAATTAGATTTGATCACATTTCAATCATTTTTAAAGTGTGACAATACATGGCACATTAGCTGTTTTTGAGTTCATATCTTTAACATTTTCCCAAGGCACAGTTTAAATGTTTTTGCCATATTTTACTGTGTTGATAATTTTGTGTTCTTATCTTAAACATTTTCTCAACAGCTCCCTCAGCCCACTTTCCTATCTCAAATCTTGGAACATATTAATAACCCTTTAATTACTGAATCCCTGACACGTGTGTCCTGCTTGACAGTCCAATAATTACATATCTGCATATAAGACAGTAAAATCTGGAGAGTCGGTTGTACTGTAGCAGTACTTAACACATGCAAAAATAATGAATACTCCCTCTGTAGCCCTAAAAAGTGTCATTTTATTTCACATTTTATTTAAACTACAGAGTTTGAAGTTTCAAAGTTTCAAATATATATTGTTAAGATTATTGGGATTTATGGTGATATTCTGGTATATGTGAAAAGCAGTCTGTTGGCGCTTCTAACAATAATCATTAATACATTCATACATGTTGATATTGCTAAAGATTGTTTCTATTATGTGATATTTTTTTCAATGCACAACTAAACCATGGACAAAAGTGTGATGGTTTTCATAAGATTTCATGCATTTGATACAGTTTCTACAGGTGGCACTGTTAGACTTTTTTAGTTTAGCCATGGTTGCAAACACAGTGATCACCCCTAACTACCATATCATTAACAAGCATGCCCATTTATTTTTTTCAGAACAAACTGCTGCATGAAAATGCAGAAGTATTCCATGCATCGTATAAATGTTTCCTGGAAAAGACATGCATTTGCATCTCTGGAGACAGATGGATAATCTATTCATTCACTGAGGGACTATACCATTTGTATACAGAACTTGTATACTGTCTTGAGCAAAGTATTTCATGGAAAGAAATGGTATTAAAAATATGTGTGTCCACTGGGCCAACATGACAAGTTTCAGTACCTGACAGATTCCATTTTTAGCAGCAAAGCGAGGAGGTGTCGTGGTGACCCCAGCTCCGTGTTCCTGCAGCCCGCCTGGGGGTGCAGCTGGCAGACAGAGATTGGGTTCAGCTGGCACCGCTGGAGACTCTTCCAGGAGAGGGAGGCACTGTGTTTTCCAGCGCCAAAGGCCAGGACTGCCCCTCAGAGCTGAGGCTGCTTGTCCATATGTGCTCTTGTTTCTCTATACTTATGAAGACCATTGCCTCAAAACAATACAAGGACAAGCTAAAGCTGCTCTGCAGGTGTTAACAATGTGCTGGTCCTCACACGTTTAAAGACTTGAGGTTAGTATAAAATGTAGTATTAGATAGGTTCTAGGTTCAGTGTCACAGTTAGAGCTTGGAGTTAAAGAATAAAAACACTTATAGAGTAAAGGTGTGTGTGTGTGTGCGTGCGTGTGTGCTTGTGGCAACATATTAATGAAATACACTAAATACACTAAATAGTGTTTTTTTTATTTTTTGAATCACATTAAAGTGTTCATATTATGCTTTTTGGCTTTTCCCCTTTCCTTTATTGTGTTATATATCTTTTTTGTGCACGTTATAGGTTTCCAAAGTGAAAAAGCCCAAAGTCCATCTCCAACAGAAAACACTGTTCACAAACTGCTCCAAACAGCTCTATTGTAGTCCAGCCTTTACTTCCGTGACGAATGTGCGTCACTTTGTAACACACGTTCTAATGCTCGCCTAGCTGCTAGCGTGGCACGCTGACTAGCTTGTAGTGCTGACCTAGGTACTGCGCATGTGTGACTCCCAACAAAGATGGAAGAGAAGTGAGATGCCTCACTCTGTAGCTAAAACAGAGAGCTCAACACACAGGGTGAAAAGAGGAGCTGCAGCAATGTGCAGTACGACAGAAATATGGTGTTTTTTGAAGATTAAACCATGTAAACCTATTCTGATACAACCGCTAAATACAATTATGAACCTGAAAAACAGCATAACATGAGCATAATATTTAAGTTGTGTGAAATGGATGTTTAATTCTCATGACAATTTGCATACCTAAACTGAAAAATTTGAAATTCAAACAGAGATTTTGTATTTGAAAAAAATCAATAATAATGTGTATTACTTTTTTTCATTTTGATTAATACAGTGTACAGCTTCCTGATGATAAGTAAAATAGAGGATTAAACGTCAAGCATGACACCAGTAGGTGATTTAAGGGATGGCAAGTGTTCTTTGTCATTTTGAAATGTGACACGGAGTAAACAGATCAAATTTAAATTCTTCCAACCCTGGGCCCAATATCAGGAAGGTAGTAATCTAAATGATCTGATGAAGCTCACGATTGAACAGTTTGTTCCAGGCTCTCTTTGTTCCCGCTGTGCACAGGAACCAAACAAGTCCCAGGGGGCTTTTACTTATTACTTAAGGGAGATGTTGAGGGAACATTTATAATTTGTGGAATTGTCGTGAGCTATAGTTATATTTATATTTTATATATTTAATCTCCTCTGTGCTTTTAGGCCATTTAGATAGCAAATACAATACAATACAAAATACAATACAATGCAAACTCTGAATGTAAAACAAACTGAATGTAAAGTTTTTCTGTGTCTGTTGACATTTGTATGTGTGTTCACACCAGCAGGTTGCAGATGCACCAATAGGATGCTTCCGGAGGGCAACTGCTGGAGTCCACTGAGCCAAGAGAAGATGTCTGTCGGTCTTTGTGTCAGACATGAGGAACAACACAGTCATTGAAAGCTTAATGCATAAATAATAGCATAGTTGTTGAATGCAAAAACAAAGAACGCATGTATTCTGTGAATAACACAGAAAGAAAAAAGTTTTGCAGCTTTGAAGTAACTATTTTATTTTCTGTGCCCACAGCAGGTGATGTGGTGGTTAAAGCTGCATTTGACCATTATGGGTTAAGTAACCTCATAGCAACAGAGCCTTGACAAGACTCCAGCAGGTACAGTCACAACCTTTCAAATGTAAGTTCCCTGGTCTGGTCCTCCCAAGTTCTGAAAAAAAAAGCCCAGACTGGTCTGACTGTGGATTGAGCGTTTTGATACTTTCACAGTATTTAGATAGCACCTCGACCTGCTTTATAATAATAAACATGTAAATGACACTTTTTACAATATGGGACCTTTAAGATTTCTATTATGTAGCCACAGGTGATCATGAACTGAATCTCCCCCAAGATCTTTCTCTCAGCTTTTCTAATGACTTCATAAAGCAAAAAATACTGTGAAGAATGGGGGCTTGAGTGCTAAAAAATCAGTCAGCCACATCTCTTCGTATGTTCCACTTATTCTTTATAATAGGCCTCTGTTGGTCATTAACCCCAGGTAATCAGGTGTACCATCCCAGCTGAAAATCCGCCTGGTTACTGCAAGCTATTTTCCAGTTGAAATGTCTTAGTTTGGCTGTAATGGGCTCCTCCTCATTTTATGGCCTCTTATGTTCTTCAGCACATTGCCCTTTTCACACGCAATTACCCCTCAGCTCTATTTCAGGCTCATTAGCAGGACTTGCAGGCTTATCCCTCCCTAAAAGCAGCAGGCTTCAAGGGATATGACAAGTTCTTCTACTTCTGGAAGAGAATCGTTTAGCTCATCTAAAACTGTAGAACTGTAAAGCCATTGAATTTAAACATTTTTCTTATAATAGAAAGGATCACTGAGGGAAGATAAACGCAAGTTTTAAGTTATATCATACATAGAGTAATAGTTTCATCACTTTGGCTACTGACACTGATACACTGTATTGTATTAGCACTAAGGATTTCTGCTGCAGATTCCTCCATGTTTTTTTTTTCAAATCACCTTGGGATAGTCCATCAGAAACTGCAAAAGAGGTTTGCTCCCAACAACAACCATGCAACCTTTAACGGTGTTTATGAGCAATAACCTAATTCTCTGCTCTCTACCTCATTGTGTGTTTGTGTGGCTAAAAGAGGGTCCGCTGCTTATTGTCAAATGGAAGCCCATGTAGCAGAAGCTCAATTGCATTGCTTTGGGAACATTAGATAACCTTCAGAGCAGGGCATAAAATGCTATAGTCAGCAAATACGTAGCTCCAGCCAGTCATTATAGTGAAATTGCCTCATGGCGAGGTCACCTGCCAGCTTGTTAGATATAACTGACCTTTTGATAGCAGGTCTTTTTTGCAAATACATTGTTTTGTCTCTTGGACATCTGCACTGTGAGGTTTAAGAAACATTTAATAATAAGTCATATTTTGTAACATTATGAGAAAATCTTCTCCAGGATTTTTTAAAACTTAAAAGTGAATTAACAAGTAAATTTAACATCAAACGCAAATTTGCCAGTAGTAACATTCTTTAGAGAAATGTTTTTCAAAGGGCAGAGAGTTTGAGATGTTCACATTTGGAGCTTTGTTCCCAGGCTTTGGCTGTCAGGATGTTGCTTGACCCGAGGAAATTAGGAAATTATTGTTTTTGAATTTCAGTAAAGTAGGACATTTCAGTGGATGCAATTGAAAGTCAGATACATAGTTTTGAATCCACAACTGGAGCTGCCAGTACACTAAAGACAGTTTAATAAGGAGATTGGAAGTGTATAACAATATTTATTAGCAACAGGTTAGCAACAGAGAAAAACTTTGGCATTTACTGTAGTCGACTACACTAAGCAGAGGCCCATATGAAGATAATAATAATTATTTGTAACACACTATATTTAAGCAAATCTCAAAGTGCTACATAGAAATGCAGGAGAAAAAAATATTAAAAAAAAAAAAAAAAAAAAAAAAAGAACAAGGAAAGGGTTAAGTAATCAGTCAAAAGCTCTGCTGAAAAGGTGGGTCTTAAGGCCTTAAAAGCATCCCCAGTCTGGTGTCCTCAGGTGGTCGGGGAGAGCATTCCACAGCCTGGGAGCAGCTGAGCAAAATGCCCCATTGCCCATAGTACGGAGCTTGGTTCAGGGGGGTTTCAGGAGATATGCTGAACCAGAGCGGAGGGAACGTGTGGAGGTTTGTGGGGCGAGGAGTTCCTTGAGGTAGAGGGGAGCATCACCATGGATGCACTGGTGGGTAAGAAGGGAAACATTGTACTCAATCATGAGTGAGACTGGAAGCCAGTGGACTGATTTGAGGATGGAGGTGATGTGGTCATGTTTGCACACCCTCATTAAGATCATGGCAGCGCTGTTCTGGATGTACGGCAGCTTCAGGAGGCTTTTGCCAGAGATCCCAATGAGGAGCACATTGCAGTAGTTGAGCCTGGATGAAACAAAGGCATGGACAAGCTATTCGGCATCTGGCAGAGTCAGTGTGGAGTGGAGTTTGGATATGTTTCTGAGGTGGGAGAAGGAGGTTGTTTGATGTGTGCCTCAAAAGTCAGGTGAAAGTCCATTTTAACACCCAGGTTGGGGACTGATGTTAAAAAAGGAATATCCTGACCAGGGAAGGTGACGCTGGTAATGATGGATGACCGGACCTGGTGTGGGGTGCCGACTAGGATGGCTTCAGTCTTTGAGCTGTTTAGCTGCAGGGAATTTTGCTTCATCCACACCTTTATCTCATCCAGGCAGGTGGTAAGTGTGGATGATGGCATAGCAGCAGAGGGGGTTGGATTAGTCCTGATGAAGAGTTGATTGTCATTGGCATAGCAGTGATATGAGATTCCATGCCGGCTGATGACATGTCCGAGGGGCAGCATGTACAGGATAAAGAGGATAGGGCCGAGTACTGAACCTTGAGGTACACCACAGGTGACGTGTCAGGGATTTAGCCTCTCCCAGGGCTACATGCTCCGTTCTACTGGTAAGGTAGTATGAGAACCAGTTATAGACCCATGTCGGAGAGACCAATTTTGGAGTGTAAGCGGTAAAGGAGGATGTTGTGGTCCACGGTGTCAAACGCAGCAGTTAAGTCCAGGAGAATGAGAAGAGATGGGGAGCCAGCGTCTGACCAGAGCTGTTTCCGTGCTGTGGCCTGGGCGGAAACCAGACTGGAACTTCTCATACAGGTTGTTTTGGGTTAGATGGTCCTGAAGCTGTGTGACAACAACAATGGAATATTTGAGATGGGCCTGTAGCTGGCAAAGACTTCTGGATCTGATGTAAGATAAGAAATAGGACAAAATGAGTCGAGATGCAGGAGATGGTGGAGTGAAGTCAGCCGGTGGATGATGGAAATTCTCAGTCACAGTTTATTTTGTAATTGCTAAACGACAGTAGGCACAACTGGAGCCCCATGTGCATAACTCTCACCACAGTCTGCACAGCAGCAGTTTATGTGGCTTTAACCACAACCTGCACAACGCTGTGGATCTACAGCACTTTGTTCAAATGCTAACACACTGCTGTCAAAACTCTTAACCACAATTTCAAAACAGAATGGATTTCTACCTGGTGCATTTCAAACGCTGCTGATTGCAATTCCAGCTGAAAGCCTGAGCAGGTGTCTTTTGTTTTAGACTTTTTTTTACTGTATATATATATATATATACACATATATATATATACACATATATATATATATATATATATATATATATATATATATATATATATATATATAGGGAAAAGCTCAGAAATACTTTTTTTTAAATAAAAAAACACCAAATAAGAATGAAACAGTTATACACTGTACTGTTTGAAAGAAACAGTGAACAGGCAAAAGAGCAAAGCTATCAATATGTCTGGGTAAGATGTCTGAGGTTACATACACAGCTAACAATAATATAGCTTTACTACGTACAGTAAAACCGTGTTTTTCAGAAAGTAATGGAGGTGGAAGCAATGGAAACACCACATTCATTTGTATTTAGAGATGATGCAGGTGCATGGCAAGCGAGGAATTCCATGTGATGATGAAAACTTGTTGCATGATGCTGGAGAGAGGCAGGATTAGCCCCACAGTTCTTTGTTACTATTACTTTAGTTTGTAACCTTTTTCCCAGTAATTATGTAAATTACTACAGACAAACTGAAAATACATATCTATTGAAGCAAACTTCTATTTTTCATTTTCATTCCTTCTTGTTTACATAAAAAACTGGTATGTTATAAAATAAATCATGTGAAAGAATTTCACTCTTTTCTTCATCGAAAATATTGATTTGTGTGAAGTCACTGAAATAATTAATAAACTGTAAAGATTTAAAATGTTTCTAATTTTCTGTCTTGGTGTCTCGATGAGGATTGTTTCTCTGCACTGAGCCTGTTTTGGGATGTGTGAAGAGTTGTTGTTTGGAATGAGTTTTGCAGGTTATGTGAACTGTTTAGATCAGGTGACTGTTGGTAATGCAGACTGTGGTTAAGGTTTTGCACATGTGGCTTCAGTTGTGACCACTATCGTTTAGCAATTGAAAAAAACTGTAAATGTCTTTGAACATCGTGGAGGTTTTGGTGGGGATGGTGGTTATTGTGGTGGGTTGTGCAATATTGGAACAGGAGAAAATAGCAGAAGTAAAGGCAGAAAGTGAAAGAAAAGCTCTTCCATATTGAACGTTTCCCAAAGCTTCATGATGATGTGATGATTTTTACACCAATGCAGGAGAGCTGTTTAGGATATACCAAAACCTCTGGAGACTTATGCCAGACATCCCAGGTAGGAATGCTGTTGTTTATAGGATGCATGGATTAAAAGATAAAAAGAAAAATAAAGTATTTTGAATCAGTACAGATGCAATCAGATCATAACTTTTTTTGTTTAATAAAGGTACATTTCAGCAGTTTGTAATACATTTCTAACTCATATGCTGAGGTGTTTCCACAAGCTCTGCAGGGTCATAGCTACCATTGAGGACACTGAGGTCATGTCCTCTGTATTTCTGTTTTTCTATTGTTAATTTACAAATTGGGGTATTTATGAGCTGGTTGTGTCATATTTAAATTGGACTACTTTAAGGCCAATAAATCAATAAAGGTTTTAGCTTAAGTTGTGTAATGAACTGGATGATTTAAACCGCGTCTCATTTTTTCCCCCTTTCAGACAATCAAAGTCCCAATAACTGCAATGTCTTTATCTGCAATCACTGAGACACAGACAAGCAAGTATAGACTGGACTAAAATACATCAGTTACTCAAATCGGCATAAATAATAAATACATCAGACTGCTTACTTCATTTGAAGACGAGAATAGCTTTGTGATGCAACATCACAAAAAAGGACTTAACAATAGCTAAATGTGCAACACAGCTGCAATTCAGAGCGGGATGAAATATTTAGCAGCACAACTCTTCACTTGAGTTATATAATATGTTGGTGTTTTTCAGACATCTGTTGTGTGTGTGTGTGTGTGTGTGTGTGTGTGTGTGTGTGTGTGTGTGTGTGTGTGTGTGTGTGTGTGTGTGTGTGTGTGTGTGTGTGTGTGTGTATATAGCCCCGAGGTGAATCTGATAAAGCAAAGTTGTGTTACCCTTATTCAGTCTCTTCATTAACCAGCCTTGCGGTCTGGCACAACTTCATAGGATTTTTTCCTTTACAGAAGACTCCCCCACTCATATGCGTAATTTACAGGGGGGATGGGTAAATTGCAGTGACTGGAGTAGTCTCCAATTAGATCCCATAAAAAAAGATGGCGCTGCCCATAGCCGTTATTCAGAAACGGTGCCTTTAAACAAGCCGCCAGGACTTCTGTACGGTTGTGATGTTACAAATATACTTTATATAGGTAGTAAGTGCTGCTACAGTGCGGTTACAGTCATTCCCCTGCTGCAATCACGGTGCAGAGACACAAAGAGCACAGTTACGGAAGACAGGAAGCACTGACCAATCAGAGCAGACAAATGGGCTTTTTCAGGAGTGGGGCTTTAAGAATATTCAGATAGTATGAGAAAAATAAAGTTTTTTGAACATTAAAGCATGTAAACCTGTTCCAGTAGAAACAGTTTGACTGACAATAGAAACACCACTGGGAACATTTTACGAAGTGAAACTGTTAATGTATTAACCTTTATTAATTAGCAGGCAATCCAGTCCCAGACTCATCCTCAGGGTTTTCTACTCTACATATTCATGAACTGACCTGTGGGATTTATTTTTTTAGCTCTAAAGATCCATTTTGACCTTGTGGAAAGACAGCAATAATTCAGTTTTTAGTAATAACATAAGGTTGTTTCTTTAATTAACGGCCACTGATGAAAAAATAAATAAAGCAGTAACATTTAACTGCTAGGATGTCTGATGATCTAAATTGCAGACACGTGTTAACCAATTCTAGATTGTGTTAAATAAAGTTTCCTATGAGCTTCTCTTGTTTTCTGTGAATGAGACACATCTTGTGGATCTCTGTCTCCCCCTGCTGTAAGAGTGTGTTTGTTGTGGCAAGGTGCCTGGATTTCAGTCATAAAAAGACAAAAAGATTTCCAGGAAGATGATTCAATCATTTTACAATGCATTATGAATTTAAAACATTTATATATATATATATATATATATATATATATATATATATATATATATATATATATATATATATATATATATATATATATATATATATATATATATATATATATATTAAAAAAAAATTTGTACAGTTACACATGCAGTAGATTTATAAAAACACGGGCACAGAAAACAGGATTAAAACATGCAAATGCTAAAATCCTTAAAAAACACACATGCAATTAATGAATAAAAGAACACACCAACACAGAAATTCACATGCAACAATACAATAAGTGGCATACACGGATGTTATTATATATTAAAATTCTTCACTTTTGACATACAAACTAACTACCTGCTCAGCACCAAACAGCAAACAGACACAGTTAGCAGAGAAACACATTCTCTAAATAAATGACATTCTTCCTCTGTATCTGCTGGATGTATAAATAGGCAACTGTTTGCTGACAAGTTTGCATCAACGTCATACCTTAATGTGATAAGTCAATGTTCTCACAGCTCATTTCTACTGCTCCCAGTTAGCCAGAAAATCAGTTAATGCAGTTTAAAGAAGAGTTGTAGTGCCTGTATAGATCCATCAACATGTACAATTTCAGATCTTATACGTATGTTTTTATGCCTGTTGGACAGCTAAACAATGAGTGAAACTCGCTATAAAGCTCCATAATGCGGATGGTAGCTGCAAATAGAGGTGATATTCTATAGAGTCATCGCTACGAGCGACCCCTTTTTCTAGTCACATTATCATTTGATACATTGTTAACATAAGAATGTTGATTATTGCCGCTAATATTACATGTTGGCTTTTATACAAGCAAATAGGGGGTTTAACATCTTACCTAAGGATGCTTTGGAAGATCAAATGTATTTGTATTTATTATAAGGATCCCCATTAGCTGACGCCTAGATGACCAGCTAGTCTTCCTGGGGTCCAAAACAACATTTAATCAGACAATATTAAAACCTTTCATAACATATACTGAAAAGAAAATAAATTAAAAAAGAAAATAAATACAACAATATCTGCTTACAAAACTAAATAACAAAGAAGAAAAATTACAATTAAAATTAAATGAAAACAATAACAAACCAAGCAAATGGCTAACAAACCAAGCAAATGGCTGCTTAAGTGCTGCTGTTGTTTTAAAGTCCTTCAGTCTCTGCCTCTCTTAGAGGCCTGAGGATGACCTCTTTCCTGTAGGAGAAGCGTGTGAGTTTGACCCTCTGGTAAATCCTCTCCCTGCGCTGCAGCAGGCGGTAAAGAGACAGGGTGAACTTTGCCAGTGCCAGTGTGCAGGTGATCTCCACCACCAGCAGCGTGGTGTAGATCATCATCTGAGATTTGCACCCCTGAACTTTGTTTCTATACTGATCCATGAAGTAAGGCGATGGCTCCTGAATGATGGGCTCCATGAGACAGGTAAAGATCACTGGAGTAGTTTGTGGAGGAGCCGTCGTTGTTTGGGTAGTGGCTGGTTGGGTAGTCATGAGTGTGGTGGTTGTGGGCATAGTTGTATAAGGTATAGTTGTTGAAGGTGTAGTTGTGGTCATAGTGGTTGTTGGTGTAGTTGTTGTGGGTGCGGTTGTTGTTAGAGTAGTTGTGGGTGTTGTTAGAGTAGTTGTGGGTGTGATTGTTGTTAGAGTAGTTGTGGGTGTGGTTGTTGTTAGAGTAGTTGTGGGTGTGGTTGTTGTTAGAGTAGTTGTGGGTGTTGTTAGAGTAGTTGTGGGTGTGATTGTTGTTAGAGTAGTTGTGGGTGTGGTTGTTGTTAGAGTAGTTGTGGGTGTTGTTAGAGTAGTTGTGGGTGTTGTTAGAGTAGTTGTGGGTTGTTGTTAGAGTAGTTGTGGGTGTTGTTAGAGTAGTTGTGGGTATGGTTGTTGTCGGTGTGGGTGTTGTTAGAGTAGTTGTGGGTGTTGTTAGAGTAGTTGTGGGTGCGGTTGTTGTGGGTGTGGTTGTTGTTATAGTGGTTGTGGTTGTTTGCAGAACAGTAGTTGGTATAGTGGTTGTAGCTAGTGGTGTGGTTGTAAGGATGGTGGTAGTTAGTTCTGTGGTTGGGAGTGTAGTAATGGTTGTGGTGGTGGTTGGTGTTGTAGTAATAAGGGTGGGAGTTGTGGGGGGAAGGGTGGGGCAAATAAATTGATCCTCTGTTAATGATTTGATTTCCTCCCCTTTTAGAGCTTCTGGATACTTACAGACAGCAGGAGACACAATCTTGTCAGAGTTTGCCTTCATCCAGAGATGAAGATGTATCAGATTACAGTCACAGCGCCAAGGGTTGTCATTGAGGTGAAGTTTTTTCAGTTTTGTTAAAGGCTCAAAAATGTCCTCAGGAAGCGTCTGGAGGTTGTTGTGAGCTAGCTTGAGTGTGATCAGTGATTGTAGCTTTTCAAACACATCTGCGCCCAGCAACTTTATCTTGTTGTTCAGTAGATTTAGCTCTGTTAGCTTCTCAGGGCCTTCAAAGTATTCAGCATTCAAGGTGACAAAGTGATTTTTAGACAGATCTAACTTCTTGAGTTTCTTCAGAGGACTGAATATTTCTTTAGGAAGAGTGCTGAGATCGTTTTGACTGAGGCTTAATTCTGTCAATTTAGGCATTTCTCCAAAGAGCACAGGTGGTAGACTAGTCAGTTTATTTTTTTGTAGGGTCAACGTTTTGAGCTGAGGGAAACCAACGAAGAATCCTTGAGGTAAATCAGTCAGAAGGTTACTATCCAAAAGCAGTTTACTTAGCTTGTCTTTATGGGGAAATAGATTAGGTGACAATTCGGTTATTTGGTTTCCCTGCAAGCCAATTTCCTTCAAGTTTGGCAAATTCTGAAAAATCTCATCAGGAATGGTGGTCAGTTGATTCTCATAAAGCCGTAGTTTCTCCAGCTTGTTTAAGTTTGAGAACCAGTCTGAAGATACAGCGGTGAGATTGTTTTTAGCTAAATGGAGCAGTATAAGGTTCTCGAGACCATCAAAGGTCCCGTCTTCAATTGATTCAATCTCATTCGCATATAACCAGAGCTCGTTTACTTTGTTAAGGCCATCAAACAAGCCTTTCTGCAGACTACGGAGCTTGTTTAGCTTTAGTATAACCCTCTCCAGGTTGCTGAGGTCTTTAAAAACTCCCACTGGGATCAACGTTAATGGAGTGTTGGAGATCTCAATGTACTTGAGGTTTACCAAACCTTCAAAAGCTTCTGGCTCAATAGATGTTGTGTTGGTGTTAATGAACTCCACCTTTTCGAGCTGTGGGTTTTCAACAAAGGCTGCTTTGGGGATTGTTTTAATCTGGCTATCCAGAAAGAAAACCTCTGTCACACCTGGTCTCAGGGTGCGTGGGATTTCCGTCACAGATAAACCGAAAACATGCTGGTTTTCTGTGGGGCAGTCTGTCTCCTTTGTACATGGTTGGTTTTGAGACAATGAAGACTCAAACAGTA
Source organism: Perca fluviatilis (assembly GCF_010015445.1). Lineage (NCBI taxonomy): Eukaryota > Metazoa > Chordata > Actinopteri > Perciformes > Percidae > Perca > Perca fluviatilis. Next base: position 21,009,038 of record NC_053120.1, read on the forward strand.
ATAACAGACAAAGAACAATGATTTCTCCTCTTGACATGCTTATTCACTATGAAAAGAAAAAAGTGATAAATACAATGTTATATAAAATTGAGTAGATTTAACTTGGACCTTGTATACAGTTTAGAAGTTAGTTTAATGTGTAATATATCTTCCCTGTGGTCAAGTATGGGTAACATCATAAAAAGCTTTTCTATGTCAAGTTATTATTAAATGTGATGTTGCAGAAAAATGCCAAAACCTACCTTATTTTTTCCTTTCCAAGAATGAAACCGGTTCTTGCAGCAATGAGGAGACACAAACAAGCTCAGTCTCATTAGTTATCTTCTGTATCAATGCTGGCCAGCCGGCCTCTGTAAAGTGTGCGTCACATGTGAGGCGTGGTCTAACACACTTCTGCAGCTTGAGATAAGAGCAAGGATGGAAGGTTTTTGTTGTTTCTGCTCTATATTTTTTTCTTTTCAAGAATTCATACATTTCAACAGCATCCACAAACTTTTGTTTTCAATAGTCTGAATATTCTAGATTAAAGTAGCGTATAAAACAGAGCCCTCTGCCATCACTAGGTACAAAATTATTGAATGTTAATTTTACATTTGATGGATGATTAAGCTTTCACTGCTGACTCTTAAGACTGCACTACCTACCATCTGACGTGTTAGGTATGTTAGGTTATTCACCACAGACAGTAGCATAAACAGATAAAAGCTTGATTATTATTCATCATTCATGCACACTCTCTAAAAATACTCTATGTTATATAAACATTTTGAAAATATGTATCTGTTCCCACATCAGGAAAAGCCAAAACTTCTATTTTACATGCCTTTATGTACATGCTTGTTGATTGTGTTTTGTTTTAACTTCCTTCCTAGAACATTGTTATTGTCAGGCAACAATTAGACATACATTACGGCATTTGTTACTGATTTGATTTGGCAGGCATCCGTAACTGCAGGCAAAGCAAAGAGTGGAATACTTGGCTTTTATCCAAATGTTTCAAACTTTTTCTGACTTTCTTCCATTAGATGGCAGTATTTTGTGTATAATTGATTAAATGGAGAGGAAAGTAGACATAAGTCAGATAGGTGGCTGTCGTTATTACCAGTGATAAATGTACACCATCACTACATTGCAAAATAAATACAGATTGCTGTGAATGCCACCAAGCAACACGTTTCTGGTGCAGTATCATGCTGTTCCTTCTTCCCTTCACCATGACCACTTTTAAACTTACTCAGTTTGAACTTTTCTTTGTTATTCTGAAAATCCCACAAAATGATTTGGTATAATCAACATAATCAGAAACATACAGTTGATTAAAAATGTTGTGATCACAACGTCCTGCAAAACATAGACCACAGCATACTGACAAATAACATAATCTTAAATACTTTTAGATGTGTTAATGTATTTTTTCTCATGTAATGTACAACACAGTATGTCATTGTAACTTCCAATTTTTATAACTTAACCTGTATGTGTAGGCAAACTCATTTTCAGAAGCATTTGGGGAGTTTTATCCACCTCTACACTCCTAAAAAATAGGTCGATAACGAATAACTTGCTATAGATTCAGGAAGGGAAGCTTGCATGTAATAACACTTAGTTCAGTAAATGATTTACACTATGTACAATTTCTCCCACTAAAATAGTGCATTTATTCATTGTATAGTAGCATTTGGCATTGCAAGTGTGTAAACTATAGGATGAATTGTGTTACAGTGGAGTCAAAATTACATGATTTGATTTTTCATGGATACCATTTTGCAAAAGAAAGTAAAACCGTCTCCTCAACGTATTGTTTTTAGCACAAAAGCAATTTTCAAACTGTAATTATTAATACTGGAAAATAAACAATACTGAATTCAGTCTTAATTCTACTAGAAGAAGTCACAGTGTTTCAGTGCATCTGAGCTAACATTCACCAAAATGTCCAGTTTGTCCACAAGATGGCAATGTGAGTTTACCATTAGTACATACAATGTCTGTTTTTACAGCACAAATGAAGAGGAATACTGGCTGGTAATTTTGATCATTAAAAATTAAAAGCTAATGAATTCAAAAGTTTACTTGTCTGTTCTAGCTGGTACATCTGAATGAAGTTGAAGTGGTTCTTTCTGTTGTCTTTTAGGCTCAAATATTCACTCTGGGCTGCACATTTTCCAAGTAAACCACAGCAATCAGAGCAGTTTCCCCTTGGCTTTAAAGTTCTTGGGTTGCGAATATTGGGTGGTCTAATCTACAGCACAGAGTTCTTATTTCTGCCGGCAATATTTCCCCTGCCTCTTTTGTTTCGCTTCCAGCACAAACAGCTGATGATCACAGTGCTGATGATGACGGTGGCCACTACTGCGATGACGATGAGAATGATCGAAGTATCATTTGAAACCGTTTCCTTCTCCCCTTGTCCACCGCTCGTGACCTCCATGTGCTCTGAGGTGAGGGTAGTCTTGACAGCAGGTGAGGAAGTGCTTCGTCTAGTTGGAGGAGTGTGGGGTTTTCTCCTCTTCTCTGTTGAGGTCAACACAGGCTGCTCTGTAGAGCTGAGAGGCAGGAAGTTCTCATCTGCCAGCAGAGCAATTACCTCACCGTTCTGACTGAAAGGTGTTTCACAGACCACAAGAGTTTGGTTGACCTTAGATGGGTGCTGTAACATCCAGTCTCTAAGTGGCAAAATATCCTTGTCACACCTCCAGGGGTTCTGCTGCAGAAGAACTTCCTTTGCTGCAGTGAGGGCATCTAGACTCTCCTGTGGCAGGTTGGGAAGGGAGTTATTTCGCAGGTCTATCTGTCCGAGGTTGCTCAGGCCTTGGAGAAAACCCAGAGGGAGGGAGCTTATGTCATTGTGCTCCAAGGAAATGTTGACCAGACTGGGCAGACCTTGGAAGGTCCCAGCTTGCAGGGTTGTGAGCAGATTGGTGTGAAGGGATACCTCTCCCAGCTGCTCCAACCCTCCAAAGGCCCTTTTGGATACAGAGCTGATCTGGTTGCGACTGATTACCAGGAGATGCAACTGAGTCAAGTTCCTGAATGTGTCATCCTCCAAACGGCTCAGCTTGTTGTCATACAGCCACAACTCCTTCAGGGCCATGGGCCCAAACACTCCTGGTCCCAGACTCTCCAGTTGATTTTCATACAGGGAGATCTGGGAAAGGAGGGGCAGGTTTAAGAAGATCCCTTGTGGAAGAGATGTGAGCCTGTTGTTGGAGAGGAACAGTTTCCGGAGTTTCAAAGTCTTGGAGAACAGGTCATGGTGGATATGAGTAATTAGATTGTCATGTAGAGATAGTTCCTCCAGGTCTTTAAGATCATCCAAACTGCCAAGGGGGAGTTCCTGTAGCAAGTTTTTGTTAAGCCGTAAGGTTTTAAGCTTAGAAAGACCCTTGAAAGTTTCTCTCTGTAATTGACTGATATTGTTTCCAGAAAGAAAAAGGTACTGCAGTTCAGTAAGAGGATGAAATGTTTCCACAGGTACAGATGTGTAAAGGTTCTTACTGAGGTCAAGGAGTTTCAGCTCTGCTAACGTGGAAAACCAGTTAGGACGGAGTACAGAGAGCTTGTTGCTCTTCAGATTCAGATTCTCGAGCTTCTGAAGATTTTGGAACAAGGCCTCAGGGAGATCATGCAGTTCGGTGGTACTAAAGAGTAGGGCAACTAGGTTCGGAGTAAAATCAAATGTACCAGTGTGCACTTCCCTCAAAACAGTGTCTTTAATAACAAATGTGCTAAGGGAATTAGAGAAATCAGTTAGGTCCTCTGGTTTCAGGAATTTGATACTGCAATTGGAGAAGGAGAGGACGTTGGTAGCAGATGGTACAGTTGTAGGGAAGTCAGAGAGGCCAATGCAGAGGATTTTGGTTCCTTGACATTTACACCCATCCGGACATGCCCAAGAAGCAGTGTTGAGAAAACAGAGAAGTAGGAGCACATGAAGGGTCAGAGGCAGGTCCATTATTTAACCTAGAACAAAAGAAATGGCTATGTTACAGTCCAGGTTGGTAATGAATATTGTATCAGATAAACATGGAGATCAAAGGCTCTTGTGAGCACGCATGGTCATTACATAGTGAATACCCCTTTTTTGTCCTTAAGAAGCACTCTACTGTTCCCTACTACAGAGAGTAGTCTACACACTGTGAACGTTTTTTAATTCCCTCTGTGGCTCTGGAGGACTGGAGTCAAGTCCAAAAAAGAAACTCAAATTACATTACTTAACTTTCTTAAAAATAATGCCAGTTACAAATGGAGATGGGGTGTTTGAAAGTGCATTAACCAGAAAGGAAGGGCATAGCAAAAGATGCTATCTAGCCCCATTATGCAAGAGTGTATGGCTGCAGCCTCCGTGCCTCCTGTCTCATGCCTGGGCGTGCCCAACGGTAAATTCAGATGTTCAGAATATGAAATCATGAATTATTTTCTAAATAAAGTCAGGGTTAAATTAGTGAGCATGATGCAATTCATTGAACGCCGTTTAAACTCTTAAATTAACGATAGCCATACATAGCCTATAGTTGGCAGATTTGTGAATGTTAATGTTGTCTCCTTGATGTTAACATTTGTTGTTTATTTGATGAAACCTGCGATGACTTTAAATTTTTTTAAATTAATGCTTTATTTGCAAATTCATAACCGTAAAAAAAAGGACAGGCGTAACATAAAAACTAGTGCTGTCAGTTAAACGTGTTATTAACGGCGTTAACGCAAACCCATTTTAACGGCGTCAATTTTTTTGTCACAATATTAACGTTCTTTTTGGCCTAGCAAACTTTGTAGTTTTTTTCACATGCTGTTGGAACAACTAGTAAAGTTAGAAAAACTACAACACCACACCGGATCTAGCCTGACCGGAAACAAAACAACAGGCACGCGGCTTGCAAGCCGGCCAAAGAGTAGTAGGCTAACGTTACGTTTTGAGTGGATGGCGAGCGCGAGACGCCGAAATGGATGCCAATAAGATTCTGAATGGAAAGTTTACTTTAAAAAAGTTGCCAAATGGTTCCATTGACAAGACCAAAGTGATCGGTGTGTTTTGTCGTTGTGAACTGAGGTATCATCGCAGCATGTCCAGTCTGAAATACCACTTGATGACCAAGCACACAGCTGATGCGAATTCTCCGCCCCCTCGTCAAAGCCAGGCGACAATGGATGACTTCAGACAGAAGCACATGGATACCACAAGAACAAACTTACTGCAGCCATAGCTAAATGGGTCCAAGTGAGAATGTTAGTGTGAAATTCAACACTACAGTGTAGCAACCCGATCCACTTTTCCATGTTGATAAGAGCATTAAAATGAGAAAAAATAATGGGACAAAAACAAATCAAGGGACATTTAGAATAGATAAAAATGTGCGATTCATTGCAATTAATTGCGAGTTAACTATGAAATTAATGCGATTAATCACGATTAAATATTTTAATCGTTTAACAGCACTAATAAAAACGTATGCCAAGTGAAAAAAATATAGCTCAACAATGAAGCCACCCACATAATAGTAAAATTAATACACTTTTACAATTATAACATCTGACCACAGAAGAGTAGGCTACAATAAAAAGGTTTTCATGCCTCCCATTAGCAGGGGATCTGATATCTAAAATTTAGATAAGAGGAGGTTAACCATTAACCATTATAGGCTAAATCTTTTTAATCTTCTATAATTTCGAAAGCTGCATTTATGGATATGAAATTTGACAAGAAACAATAGGATTAAAATAAAATATTGGTTAACCTCTTCCGTTTTGAAATCATAAAACATTTAAAACTGCATCAGCGTTTAACGTTAAGCCATATTACATGAGAAGGTCAACTGAGGTCCGAAAGGCGCATCACTGCAGTGTAGGCCTCCTCAAGTGTAATATTGTGATTATACAACAACGGTTGCCAACAAAATAAGTGGTAATCAATTCATATTGTGGAGCAATTTGCTCTTGAAATACAAAAAAACAAAAAACAGACAGGATTTCTAGTCCCTCCATGTTTAGTCAGCCAGACAATTTGAACTATAGCTTTGTAGTGACCGTGGGATTTCCCAAACTGAATAAATCCTGCCCGCACATAAACACAAAACTGCTTTGCTAGCTGTGTTGTAACTACATTGACATCTGCTGAAAAAATAATTGTATTCATTAGCATGATTGCCGTACTGTTTAGTTCAAACAAAAACATCCAAAACACCAAAGTACGAAGACATAGCGGACCAGACGCGAGCTTTTATTTTGAAAAGTCAAAGCTCGGGGATGGCACCAGCTGAGAGGGCATGAGACGGGAGGTTTCTAGGCTGCAGCTATATACCCAACTCGCATTAAGGAGAAATGTCCTGTGTCTTTGGAGCTTGACCTATACTAGCGAACAAAAGTCAGGTCTTGTTGGCCCAGCTGCTTTTATTTTGTTTGTTCTTTTTCAAATATGACTTTCGCATTAGTTGTATTTTCACTTCTCTTCACTCCATCTGAGATTTGATGTACAGAAGTTGTCAGTTTCCAGGACAGTAAAAGAGGTGACTGTGGTCACTTGTTTCTCCTCTCACTGAAAGAACAGCCACAAAGGGGATTCTCTTCACTTTAATTATCGCCACCATAATAAGGCAACTCTAATTAGTAACAGTGCCTACATGTTTCAGCCTTAGCATTCTTGTTTAAACCAAAAATGAAACATTTGCATAAATTGATCCAGTGTTGTACTTTGTTGCCTGTTGCTAGTCGCCAACATGGTTGGCTGGTAAAATCACCATGCTAAGCAGTCTTTTGGCATCAAAACCATTTACTTGATTTTTGTTCAAACAGCAATTTTGGAGCTCACATATACATTTAGCTGCAAAATGTTTTTTAGAAGTAAATCCCCAAACCGCAGATGATATCCTCATTGAAGGTGGACATGGTGTTTGTGTTGTGTCTACAGTGCATTTAAACATGACACGTGACATGTTTGAGGCTGTGTAGGAGGCTGTGCTCGCTGTTTGTTATGGAACAGGAGGTTCCAAAGGCAAAGCTGTGCCAACACAATGACCTGCTTCAAGTTCTGCAACTTAAGGTTGGCAAGCATGAGTTGTTTCTCACTGGCTGAGGGGTATTAGGGTGCAGAGAGAGTCTTTCCGAGGAAATAACTTTCTAAAGAGGCCAGTACGTCCCTTAACGAGCTCAGCTACAGATGTACCAGATTTATATATTTATTTTCTTTCTTTCTTTCTTTCTTTCTTTCTTTCTTTCTTTCTTTCTTTCTTTCTTTCTTTCTTTCTTTCTTTCTTTCTTTCTTTTTTTCATCCTTTCATTTAGTTTTGTTTTGTTTTTCACATCAAAGATAGAGGGTCATAAAATACATTATTGTGCATCACAGCTGTTTCCATTTTCAATACATGTACTCATGTATGCTTTCATGTGGTACTTTGGTCCCTGCTGCGAGAGGAAAAATGCCATTCTTTATTCCCAACCCTACCAGTATTTCTACTTTTTTTTAAAGATCATTTTTTCTGGGAATTTTCGGCCTTTATTTTTGACAGGACAGCTGAAGACATGAAAGAGGAGAGAGGGGGGGGGGAATGTCATGCAGCAAAGGGCAGCAGGTTGCAGTCGAACCCTGGCCCGCTGCATCGAAGAGTAAACCTCTATATATAGGTGTCCGCTCTACCAACTGAGCTATCCGGGCACCCCCGTACTCCTACTTTAACAGTACTCATTACTTTAACTGCTACTATCAATAACCCTTAGTAAAATGACTTATAACTTTCCTTCATATTTGTTCGAATGAGGTTTTGTGGGTCAACTCCCACTGGTTTCATCACAAAATCAACTGAACCTGACAGCTAGACACATGTTTCCTCTTTTAGGTATTATAACATCCCAGTCCAACCAAAACCAATGTCTGCTCCCGACTGGGAACCTGGAACGCCCTGCAGTACAGTGTAATGGCTAAAGCATTTCCTGTTCACAATTAATTGCTTTGATTTGTTTTCCCCCTTGCCACAGCTGAAGGATCAGCACTTTGTCTGTTTCATGAAAAGACTGATCTAGCAAAGTGGGGAACCGTACTGCCAGAGTACAGAACGCAAGCCACAGAACTTAATTCATGTTTTGTATAAAAGCTTTTGATTATCACATATTTATCTAACATACTGTATTAAGACTTTCGTTATCTAACATAAACCACATTTTCAAAAAAAGGAAAATGTCATCAAATTCAGTTCAAACTAAGAATCTTAAAGGCAGTATTGTACTTTACACGTGAATAAACACATGATATAACAAAAGTAAGGCTTGAATGAATTATGTACAGAAGGTTGTATTTTAAATATACAAGTAAAAGAGATTGCACAAACTTATAACTTATTGATCGTTATCCTTATTTTTATTTAGGCTCAGATTGATTTCATCATGTAATCTTCTTGCCTCATTATTCTTGACAAGTCTGTTATAAGTATAGAAGACCAGTATTCTGTTAAGCAGGACAGCATGCAATTTTGCCATTACTTACCTCCTGTAATGTTTGACGATTGAATGATCAGAGTTGGTGTGGTTGTCTTTTATGTACGTCCTCCCTTCCTTCTTGCTTCACATCCTCTGATGAAAGTTTCCAGCACCGTCTAAACTCTCACACCATCACATGTTCCTGTTCTTCGTCATCACTGAGCCCTGAGCCCTGAGCTCACAAAATCTGCAGATCTTTTTTCTGAGGCTTCAGTACTGCGGTCAAAGCCAGCCGACAGTCGGATGTCCGTGGTCAAATCAGCCGACGTTGAAATTGCACTTATATACTAGTACTTTTGGTAAATGCATTTAGACGGCGCAGATCGACGGTTTTAGCAAAGTTAGCGGTAAATAGAGATGGGACTACTTCCGGTTTTCAAAATAGCTGGTTTCAAGAAATTTTATATATAAAGTACACAAAAATAAGATTATTTGATTATTTTTACAACATTTTTACTGTATGCATTTTGAGATTTTATAAAGTAATTGTCTCACATTTCCACTGTAAAATGACTTCAAATCTGAAACTCCAGGGGTTAAAAAACTATTTTGCTCCATAAATCCAGTCAATGACTAAAAACACCAATAATTAAAATCTAACAATTTAACTGTATGAATATGGAGGGTTTTCCAAGTAAAGTTCAACATTTTAACTGTAAATTGATTTATAATCTGAAATTATAGGTGCAATAAAACGACATTGCTCCATAATTCCAGGCAATGATATATATAGATAGATAGATATATGTGAGTACAGGACATCTCTGACTACACCCTTACTGAAAATCAAACAATTTTACTGTATAAATATGGAGATTTTTCAAAGTAAAATCCCATACCTCTACTGTTAAATGACTAAAAATATGAAACTGGAGGTGCTATAAAAAGACTTTGCTCCATAATTCCAGACAATGACTGATATATTTGAGTACAGGACATCTCAAACTACACCCTTAGTGAAAATCAAACATTTTTACTGTATAATTTTGGAGATTTTATCAAGTAAGTGTCCCACATTTATGCGGTAAAATGACCTCAAATCTGAAACTGGAGGTGCTATAAAAAGACACCGGCATACTACACCAGAATACTTGCATGTTGGATGACAGTTATCCTTCTTTGTTCATCACAGTCTCTAAGAAAAGTTGCTTTTTGCAATTATCTGCAGCACACTACTCTCATATGTCCTTTCCCTTGCTCAATTCCTTCATATTAAGTAAAATGTATCATTTTGCAGATTAGCAACCAATCAAAATAAAAATGTAAAAACTGTGACAACTGCAATGAAACATTTGGTTAAATTATGTTAAAGCTTGTTAAAGGCCTGCATTTAAAAATGATATTAAACAACATTAAATAATATGGGACAGCATGAAGCTCTGTCTTTTCAATTAAAAGTGGTTCTATAATAACCATTTACAGATTCAGTGTGACAGCTGTTGCCAGTGGTTTCACGCTCAGTGCCTACAGATGGACAACAGCACAGCTTGATGCTGTGAAGACAGGTGACAGCTGTCATTACTATTGAAATTATTCAGTCATTGTTCTTATAAAGTTCTAACAGTAATATTTTAATTACATTTTTCTAATGTTTGTATTTTGTATTGTAGCCTAACTACTAACCCAGGATAAATAACCATACACTGGAATACAGCATAAATCAAGTGGTTTTCCTGTAGTGCTGGCATTGTTAAAGAAAGGTATAGAAGGAAAGAAATGTGTAACAGTGGGGACTTGTATACTACAAAGAAGGTAATGTACTATTACAAGATCAGTTTCTGAGTGAAAAGTGCTACCACCAATCTACCATGTTGGTGGCAGTGGTGAATAAACACTGTAATTTAAACATTAGCCTACACGTAATAAAGATTTTCAATTTAGGCCTGGTATAACAACAACAGTGCCAATGCCAAGAACCCTAACCCTAGACTAGAGGCGGCCATTCCTTATTTCCCACACCCCTGCTTCTGGCGCACTTGCTCGGACCACACAAGCAATGTCTTTTTTCAAAAACTCAAGTTTCAGAATTACCATAAAATGTATGGTATAAATGTAAGACTTTTACTTTGAAAAATCTCCAAAATGATACAGTAAAATTGTTAGATTTTCAGTATGGGTGTAGTCAGAGATGCCCTGTACTCAAATATATCAGTCATTGCCTGGAATTATGGAGCAAAGTCTTTTATAGCACCTCCAGTTTCAGATTTTAGTCATTTTATTGTAGAAATGTGGGACATTTACTTCATAAAATCTCCAAATGTATACCATAAAATTGCTTGAGTTTTAGTATGGGTGTAGTCAGAGGTGTCCACTGAAATAAATCAGTCGTTGTCTGGAATTATTAATGTCATATTCTTGTAAAATCCAACAATACCTTCCTTTCACAATTTAGTGGAATTTTATTTGTATTGTATAAGGGACACAGGTTACATATATTTTACTTCTGGTGAATGTAATCCATTACTCTCGTTTAATATGTACTTTGTATTAACACCTTATTTTGAAAACCAGAAGTAGTCCCATGTGTATAATTTCTCTAACTTCGCTAGTCAGTCCATCGCTTAGGCTACTTGTTTTATATCTATGCTTACTCGGTCTGGGACGTTTGAATGCATTTACCACGCTTACCAGTATAAGAGTGCACTACAATTTTAGTGTCGGCTGATTTGACCACGGAGATCCGAGTGTTGGCCGGCTTGACCTTAGTGCTTCTACCTACTCTCTGCCTCCTCTGTTTCTCTCACACACCCATGCTTCATCAAGCAAGCATGGGGGGGAAGCCCCACCCTCTGAGTTGTCTTTACAATATAGGGCGTGTGTTTGATTGAATCCATGTGATGGATGTGTGAGCTGTGCTTCATGTAGTGGATCCATATGTTTTTAAACCAGGAATTTGTGTTGGAGGTGTACGTGACTTTTTGTTTTGGGTGTTTCACATTTAACGATCAGCTGCTATATCTTTGTTATGACATCCCTGGTATGCTTGTAAGAAGACGGTTTAGGCACTTGGCAGTTTTTAGACATTCACAAATCCAGGGTTATAATTATAACTTTCAAATATCTGTTCAGTCTTACTTGTGTACAGTGGTGTAGTCTAATGTATTGTAGTGGGTATACTGTACTGTATTATAGGCCAGGATGGGGGGCCATAGTGGGGTTCTGGGTGTCCTCCCTCAGGAAAATTTTCAGTGTCAAAGACTTCATTTCCTGCACCAATTTACAGTGGAAATATCTTTAATTAGCCTATGAAAGAAAATAAAACAGATGACAATTCAAAATATATCAAAATAATAATGCAAAGTATGTTTCTACGTGTCATTGCACCTTTTTAAGTGAGCATATGGAAATCCTGGAGCTTTCTTAGTGAGTATACTGTGTAGTAATCAAGCAGTTTGGCAGAAAACATTAGCCTACATTACAAAAATGTTATTTGTTTAGGGAACAGAGCTTTACAGTTTTGTTTTTCTCAACCTGTTCATGTAAATTCATTGGCATTTCATTTTGGTGCTAAAATGTGAAGTGGCATTTCTTCAATACATCAGTGGGGGAAAAAGGCTGGGCTGGACGTGTTCTGCTGCGTTTAATATTCCTGAGCTGCCATTAGTGAATCCATCTGTTTGTAAAATTAAACTAACAAATGAACTCCTCACCACAGAAAACCGATAGTGAGGGTGGAGTTAACGTATAGAAGTCAGTTGCTGCAGCACCCAAAAATCACACTGGACACATGGTGGTTTTAAGGTTTACTGTTAAGATACTGGAAGATGTATAGAAGGGAATGTATTATCTTCTGAAAAAGGACATACTAGTCATAGATATTCTTCAACAAAGTCATCATGACCTCTTGTTATCATTGAGTAACATTCTGGGATGCAGGAGATACACCATATGCACTATTAGCTAATACATTGATGGTGAAAAGGTGAAATACTGAAGTTCAAGTTCTGTATTCCTATCTAAGTGAGATTAAAAGGTCAGCAGTGAGCACACAGATGAATAAACGTGTAATATGTCGGTATAAAGTACTTTATTTCTCCCTGTTGGACAAAAAAGAGAGTCACTGCATTTGCAATTAGATGAGTTACAGATTGAAGGTAGTAATATAGCACTATTGATGAGTTTACAAGACTTACAGTAAAAACTCCACCTGGTAATAATGAGTGTATGTTTTCCCCAAAATATTCGAAAAATGAATAATTACATAGCTAAATCAGGCATGACTAAAGTTAGAGGTTTTATGACAAAACAACTTCGTTTAGATGAGCAAGTTGGAGATAAAAGAGAAACACATTACAATGTTGTGTTAGCTGTCTTGGGCAGAATGTTAGGCTAAAACTATATTTTGTTAACGTCAAAATGCTTTCTAACAGTTCATTATTGAACTTAATAGGAGTATTGCTCTACTCTACAACCAAGAGTCGGCTAAGACCAGAGCTACCAATGGGCTGTGGAGTACATGCCCTAAATACTCCACCGGTTTTCTACTGTGCTCAAACATTCCCCGTGACCCTGCAGTATCATTTCCTCTTCCCATGCTTACCCTGTGTGTGTGTGTGTGTGTGTGTGTGTGTGTGTGTGTGTGTGTGTGTGTGTGTGTGTGTGTGTCCACTGTTGTGTGAGCTCAGCATACTGAAAGGGCCCATTCACCCGTTGCCATAGCAATGAACTTGGGTGTCGTTCATCAATTCGTCCTCTTTTGTTTGTGGTTTGTTTTAAAGTCCAATCACTTCTCGTGGAATTTGTGGCATCCATTGTCATTTTGTGCAGGTTTAAAAGCTTTGAAAGCTTTTTCGACCAGCAGTTGAACATTTCACCTCAAAAGAATAATATTATTATCATTAAAACCATTTGTATGAAAACTTAACGATACAATAATAGAGCAACTATGTTTTTTTCAATCCTTTTCTAGGCTATATTGTAAGTTATTTTGAGTGATCAAGGACCACTCCAAAAAAGGAAGTCATAACTGCACATTGCACATTGTTGTGGTTCTGTTTTTATGTGGAGGCTTGTGAAATTACAGGGGAACTGTTAGTCATCTCAACAGCTACTCTGCTCCACGAACTTGTGAAATCTGACGGACTGATGTTGTCCTTCCCGGTGTCCAAGACATGATTCGTTTGGGAAAAGCACATTCCTCCCTTGTTTTCATTTAAGGAAAAGAAACTCAGATAAGGGATGTTTATATATGCCGCTCTCTCAAATACAACTAGTGCCCTGGCACAAGTTTATAAAACAACCAGTCTTGTAAGTACTTGAAAGCAATACTTGAGTAAAAGTACAAATATCTTACCAGAAAAAACATTGGTAGACGTTAAATTCACCTTTTAGAATATTACTTGAGTAAAAGTTTTTCTTCTTTTCTTTCTCTATTTCCTGTGCTTAAGTATCAAAAGTAATTTTCTGATATTAAATGTACTTAAGAATTAAGTAAAAAAAAAAACTTTATTGTGGCTTCATTAATAAAGCATAACTCCAGGGTTTCCTCACCTTCTTAAACATCATGTAGTGGAGTAACATTTCCCAGAAATATAAATAATGAAGTAAAGTACAAATATGTGAAACTCCTACTTAAGTACAGTAACAAAGTATACTATACTATACTTACTTACAACAAAGTATTTGTACTTTGTTACATTACAACACTGGAAACAACACGTTTCAAATATTCTTTGACACTGATTTATTGGTGCATATATTCAGGTATGTGATCACAGGAGTGGACCAGAACACACACTGCGATGTTGGACCAGGTTGCATAATTTTTTATTTGACTGATTTAATTATATATATATGTATATATAAACTTACATCAGCATAGCTGTTTTTGAAAATTGCATACTGTATTATAAATGATGTACTGTATTATATAATATCAAATACAGTATATATATAATACATATGATGTAAAAAAAGATATGAAAGAAAGAAAGAGACATTTGCACATTTGATGTCTCTTCACGCAGTTTGAAGCTTTCACATCTAGAGGAAAACAAATGACTTGTGATCACTTTTGACTACATTGGCTTGACATTTGCTCAATGAAGATTAACATTTCACTGTACATAGGAAAACAGAAAAATAAAATGTGTAAAACTTACAAATACTGTTAGACATTAGTACGTATCACATTTAGCATGCAATCTTAAGGAGATAGCAAAGAAAGGATGACTGAAAGCAAGTTTTATTTCAAATGTTTATTTTAAAGATTAAATGTTTGGTCTATGAAAAAGAACTGAAAAATGCTCATGATAACCTCCAAAAGCCCAAAGTGAGGTCTTCCAATTGCCTGGTTTGTCTGACCAACAGTCCAAAACACACAGCTATTTGATTTATTATCATATAAGACAAAGAAAAGCAGCAAATCTTTACATTTGACAAGCTGATTGAGAAACTAATTGCTCAATTCCCCAAATAGTTCCTGATTAATTTTCTTTTGATTGGCTAATTGAATAAGTAACCAATCCTTACAGCTTTACATAAATTATATAAAATTATGAACAAGGAAAAAAATATAAACTTACATCAGCAAAGCTGTTTTTGAAGCTTGCATGCTGTATTATATATACTTAACTGTATTATGTAATATTAAAAACTGTATTATCGTACAGAGATTCTTTGCTATCTTAAAATACCTTCATCTTAAATTTTGTCACAATATTTTAAATTCCATATTCCAAGTCTGACTGCCTTGAAACACTTGAAGATACAACCACGTCTAGAAAACCTACACCTAATAGGGATCTTTTATAAAGTGCAACCCTTGGAAAAGGACTGTTATCTTGGTCTGTTGTGCACCAGGCCTGATAACATGTTTTGTTACACTGGAGGATGTGCACGCTCCGCCTTCAGCTCATCCGTGAGGCGACACATGCAAAACATGGCAGCAAGAATGAGGAACAAGCCTGCGGCCACGAGAAGGATGTGACTAAACATGAGGAGCCCAGTCAAGGCCTCATCTGAGGGCAGAAACCACACGTACACCCAGCCGTTGTGGAGTTTGTGGTGAACAAATTCGGGCCCCTGTTCAACCACCAATGTGTCATAGAAAGGACGGGACATGTAATCAGATAAGGCAATCTCATTGATGAGATGGAACTTCTCGTTAGGCCGGGTGGTGGTGGGAGTTTGGAGAGTTGTTGGTAGGATGGTGGTATGTAAGGTAGATGGTTTTATAGTTGGAGTGGTTGTTGGGACGGCGACTTGTTGGGTAGCTCCTTGAGTGGGGGTTGATGTTGTTGTATGCGGGTGTGGTTACTGAAGCTACAACTGATGTTTGTCTGCTGGTTGTAATAGTGTGGAATGGTTTTGTTGGCTCATGTGTAGAAAGATATCTTGATTTGACTATCACAGCATCGCAAAAGTTGAACTCCTCATCACGCAGGGAATCAATGGTACGGAGCTGTTGGTGCACTGGACTCTGACACATCACATCCTGTCTGTCAAGAACCACATGCTCATTATGTCTTATCCATTTTGCAATACCTCTGATACTACAAGTACAGTCCCAGGGGTTGCCACTCAGAGTAAGAACCTTCAAAGCTGTCTTAAGGTGGTTATTGTTCAAATCAACTGAAAAAACCCCTCTGATGCCCTGAAAGATGTTTTCCGGTAGGCCCTGCAGCTTATTGTCATTAAGAAGCAGCATGCCCAGTGTGGTTAGTCCGGAAAACAGTTGAGGATGTAGATAATGGAGGTCGTTGGATTTCAATGAGAGCTTCTCAAGCTTGGGAATGCAGCAGAAGAGGTCTGAGGGCAAATCCCTCAGCTTGTCATTAAAATGAAGGTTAAGGCTCCGGAGCCCAGACATGTTTGCAAACAAATTCCCAGGAACAGTGGTGAGGTTAGTGGCATACAGATAAAAGTCTGTCATGTCAGGCATGTGACCCATCAGCTGGTCTGGTAGAGATAATAACGGGTTGTTGTAAATGGTAAGCTTGCTCAGCTTTGGCATGTTGTAGAAGCTCTTTTCCGGGATAGCTTGAAGCCGGTTAGAGGAAAGGTTCAGGATCGTTAAGTTCCTCAGTGACCAGAACACCTGAGGTGGAAGGCTGGTGATCTGGTTCTGATGGATTTTTAGCTCCACGAGGTTGACAAGTCCATCAAAAATCCCAGCTTCTAGCACTTCTAGCTCATTGTTATAGATCATAAGCTTGCGAAGATTAGTCAAGGTGTGAAAGATAGTTGGTGGAAGTTTCTTTATGGAGTTCCTGCCAAGGTTCAGAAATTTAAGTTGGGTCAGTCCATCGAAAACATTTGAAGAAGGACTACTGAGTTTGTTCCAGCTGAGGTCCAGATCCAGCAACCTGACAAGTCCATCAAACATATCCGGAGCAATGGTCTTCAACTGGTTCCCGTCTAAATGCAGCTGCTCCAGAGTGATCAGTGGACTGAAAACCCGAGCAGGGAGGGTAGAGAGATCATTGGACGACAGCTTGACAGACTTAAGCTGTGGAGCAACATGGAAGGCGCTGGGATGGATACTGTGCAAATGGCTGTGAGTCAGACTGAAACGCAACAGGAGGTCCATGTTTGCCAAGCTCTGCTCATTTATGACGTTCATGTTTGTGTCATTAAGCTGCAGCAGGTATGTGTGGACAGGCAGCTGCTTTGGTATATCTGTGATGGTGTCTCCAACACACTTGACAGGGCCTTTAAAATAACACTGGCAACTGCTGGGGCAGAGCATATTGCAGCTGAGGTGTGGCAGTGTCAAGAAGACAAGTATAATCCACAAAGTGCCTGCAAAGTCGAAATAAAGACACATTTGACAAATGAGATTAAATCTAAAATGAAGTCTCATTAAACCCCCTCAAGTAGCAGTATATACTGTAGTAAAGGTCTTTCACTGTTAATAAAAAAAAGGCCAAAGATTTTTCTTCAACTCAGATTTGATCCGTTTTCAAATCGAATTCAATTCTTTTTTTTCTGGCATTTTAGGTCTTCATTTTGACAGGACAGCTGAAGACATGAAAGGGGAGAGAGAGGGGGAATGACATGCAGCAAATGGCCGCAGGTCGGAGTCAAACCAGGGGCCGCTGCATTGAGGAGTAAACCTCTGTATATGGGTGCCCGCTCCACCAAATGAGCTATCCGGGCACCCTGGAATTCATTCTTATTCTTGACATAGTTCTCAAAGAATACTTATAAAACAATAAACATTTAGGATATGTTCGCTTCTCTTTAATAACAGTAAAAGACCTGATCCTATCCTGACTTGGGATAAAAACCAAAACAAGTTAAATATTCTACCAACCTTTGAAGGGAGAATCCATCATTGTTCGTTTGATGTTATGACCATGTCGCTGTGATCTGTGCTGCTCTTTCAGGGCTGTCTTAAAGAGCTGGGCACCCTGTCTATCAAGTTACCCTGCCCTCTGCTCTACCAAAATGCCCGCCCAAAAACTACACTACACATCCTTCATGCTGCACAACCACTGACCTTAGCCCCCTATCTCACCAACTGTGGACGTGGAATAATGTGACGATATTGGATATAGGCGATGACTTATTTAGATTGGCTTATTTCACTGGACCCATGTTTTACTGGACATATTAGTATTGGAAATTCTAAAATAAGTGACACTACAGGCAAAAACATTTTTCAATTTTAAGGGTTTTGGGCTATTTTGCTTACATAATACTGTCTTATTTCAGGCTAGTGGGAAAAACATCAAAAATACACTTTTAGGTGTTTATTGTCTATTTGTGCCTGTATATTTCTCCTAAATTCACCTCATTTGCATATTTAAACATAAAACAGTTTCATGGTGATATGTGTTAGTTAAAATAGTTTCCCTATTCACCTGTAGTGTCTCCCCTTAATATTGGACCCATTATAAACGTATTGTAGCGTTACAATTATTCTCTTTTTATGTTTTGTGCTTTAACTAACTTACAGTATTTGTAATTGCCAGTTTACGACTGTTGCCCCAGAAAGGGGAATTCTGAGTTGCCTTTCACATGTTTTCTTTCCTTATGTGCTATGTTTTTGGGGGAGTTTTTTCCTTCTTAGGCTGTGCCAGATATGGTTAAGCCTTTGGTACATACTATTATTCACGGTTGTGTGAGTGACACAGAGGATGCTGTCTCCTTTCCTGTAGACTTATCTCCATGGTCTGACTCCACTCTGCCTGCGCTCCATTATGGACTGAACTGAAATAGATAACACCAATTTCTGTATTGAGTCAGTTAGGTTGTTTTGTGTCTTCTGCCTGTAGTGTGACAGGGCAGTTGTATGAACACTCTGACTTTTGTGACTTTTGTTTTAGATTTGTATAGATTTGACACATACAGGTTCTTCTTCAGTGTGTCACGTTGTTGCGTATGTGTAGAGAGAGAAAGAAAGTGTTTTGCTAGTGTTTGTGATTCATTGGCCTCTCACTGGCAGTCAAAGTTAAACTCCAGTTCCAGGCCGTGATGATGTACTGCTGAGTTACTCTGATACAACAGATGCATGATGCGTGTTGAGTATTACACCCCTTGAATTTAGGGGCAAAATAATTATGTCAGCAATGTGCAAAAAATACATTGAAATGTTAAAGTGATGGTTCGGAGTAATTTCACCCTAGGGTCCTTTGCACCATGATCTCGAGCCAAACACCCCCCCAGAAGCTTTTTTCACCTGGGTCGAACATTGGGAGCGTTAGCGTAGCGTAGCGTAGCGTTATCAGCTGAATAGCTTAGGCGCAGAGGCTAATGGATCGCGGTGTCTCTTAACATTACCCCACTAATAATGCCCGAAATGATACCAAAGGTCTACACTAGTATATATAGGTTGTGCACTCATAAAACGATGGATTGTAAAGTTTGTGAGTACACCAGAAGTTTATGTAAATAACACTTGCCTGCTGGCTTCTGCTCTCTGCTGCTGCTGCTGCTGCTGTTACTACCGGGCAGTAAGAGTGCTTAGGGACATCTACAAATTACAACACCGAAAAGAGATGCAACAAAAATATTTATTAATTTAATGATTAAAAAAGGTAATGTCTACTTGTCTCCTGCTAGTTTATACTACAGCACTTACTTTAAAAAATAAGTTAAATTAAAAAATATTTTTGTTGCATCTCTTTTCGGTGTTGTAATTTGTAGATGTCCCTAAGCACTCGTCTTACAGCAGCAACAACAACAGCAGAGAGCAGAAGCCAGCAGGCAAGTGTTATTTACATAACCTTCTGGTGTACTTACAAACTTTACAATCCATCGTTTTATGAGTGCATAACCTATATATACTAGTGTAGACCTTTGGTATCATTTCGGGCATTATTAGTGGGGTAATGTTAAGAGACACTTCGGATACATTAGCCTCTGCGCTAAGCTATTCAGCTGATAACGCTACGCTACGCTAACGCTCCCAATGTTCGACCCAGGTGAAAAAAGCTTCTGGGGGGGTGTTTGGCTCGAGATCATGGTGCAAAGGACCCTAGGGTGAAATTACTCCGAACCATCACTTTAACTTGGGAAAGATTTTTCAGTCAGAATAATTTGCAATTAATTGCGGATTAGTTTGATCAAGTTATGTTTTTTTTGTTTCTTTTCAGTGGCTTTAAAGTCCTCCGAGAGCTGATAGTGATGATGGAGACAATGAGTGAGTTTGTGTTGCTGTAAGCTGCTGAACTGGGATAGAAAACATGAATATAGTCCTGTATATGAAAGAAATAGTTAAAAATAGAACCCAGTGATAATTATGTGATATGGAAAGTTTTGGTTAGTTTATTTTTATTTTTCCAGGTACATCTTACTGGCTATTATCTTACCACATGACACGCAGGAGCAGATACAGTGCCAAAACATAAGTAATAATGAATGAATTATACTGAACGACTGAAAAAATACAAAATGCAAAACAGAAAATAAGATTATTTGTGTATGGCTATATGTAATGAACCGCCACAGAGTAATCTATTGTACCATGGATTGATTCTTTGTTTATTTCCCTTCACTATTTGAAATTAAAAAAGGACTATTTGGACATTTACTTCAGAAGTGCTCACTGATCAAATTATTTTTGCCTTCTTACACAGAAGAATGTGTTATCATCCCTTTACTGTAGATATTTTGTCATACCATATTTCCCATGTTTACTCGTGTGCATGTGGCTATTTGTGTGTGCAAGCAAAAGTCAACACTTTCTTTGATGCTGCTGTGAATGCAGCTGAGCGTCACATTCAGTCTGGTTTCCCTGAAACCTCTTCTGGTCATCATTCTCTGTGTGAGTCAGATCTTTTCACAGCAGGTCTCCCATTATTTAGACTAAGCCTGTGACTCAGCTTTGTCACCCTCTTCCGAAAGACACAGACAAATGAACTTCACTGTGCAGTAATGTGCCACATTCCTTTAGATAGGCGTTTATTTCCACTGTTTAGTTGATATCTGAAGTGAATAAATAATAAAAGTAGGTATGACGGTTAAGAGTATTTATATTGTTTAGTTATGTGTTTTCTTTTGATGGGAAAGTGATGCAAATAATTGTCTCCGTTTCCAAACCTCTAAACAGAGTCAATTCAGTAACCAGGTCATATTCAGTCATTTTCTCTGAAGATTAAAAGAAAAAAAGGAAAAAGTACAGATTTACATATAATTTTATTTATTTTGTAAAATTAACAGCAGTGCATTTCTAAAAGCAGTGGCAGATGTGATGTTTGTTGGCAGCGGTACAAAAAAGGTTATGCCCAATACTGCCACAAGAGAGCGACATAAACACAAGCAGTAGGCAAATAAAATCCCTGCGAAAATAAATAATATATCTTTGCAGTCAAGTACATTTAGTCATATCTGACCCTCAAGTATTTCTAGGGAGTAGCTGATTATTTACAGATTAAAGATGTACAGCCGCAGTCCTTAGATCTCTCATGAGAGCACCTCAGTGCGGTGGAAATGTTTATTGATGACTTTAAATATGGTACAACTCTATATTGCTGGGATAAATACAGTGTGATATTACTGGTGTTTTGAGTCTTAAGGCTATTTGGGATTTGCAGCTAGTGGTCCTCCTGCTCTTGCATCCATGTCAGACGCAGTACTTCCAGAAGCAAGCTGCAGATGAAAGGAGACAAATACATCTTACATGCAGAATATTACTACCACAATGGTTAGAATTAACTATAAATATTAATGAGTATGTATGATACATTTTAATCCAGAAGTATCGAATTTAACTCACGTTCACCCCGCTTCCTTGTTATGGACTTGCCTTCTGCCAAATTGGCTGTGATCTCCCTCTCCAGCTCCAGGTCCTCCCTCAACGCCTGCAGCTACAACCAGAGATCAGAGTAATTAAACGCACCACGACATCACAGTATCAATACACCATCTATTCAGTGACTTTTGTAAGGAAGTATAGTTTGACGAATTTTCATTCAGAGCCTCATGTGTACTTTGATTTTTTTTTTTTCTTCCAAAAATAAGATGCAAACACTCCATGTATACACAAATACAAGATATTAACACTGTGGTAAACCATGTTCCAATTCACATTTTTTCCAAAGTTGCTTCAAGGTCAATCTGTAAATATTCTTACCTCCTCTAATTGAGCTAATTTATTGGCCAGCTCCAGACCTGCAGATAACAAATCCAGTCATCATCAAAGCAAATAATGCACTTGTGTTATTCATATTAGTTTCACAATTATTTATTTTTTTATCTCTCACCTAGAGGATCATCCTTTTCAACAGGAACTAAGCTATTGTGTAGTAACAGTGCTAGAATCTTGCTCTGATGATTTGTGTCTTCTTTTGGATTAAAAACATTGTTTCCTGCACATACAAAGCAAATAAAAGTGCACCGTGAATATCACAAAACATGAAACAGAAAATGTCACATCCATCCCATTTCATAGTTAGGCATCATCTCCTAAATTGTTGCATTTTGGCAAAACTGAACCATTACACCAACAATGGCACAAATTTAACGGATGCAGCATACAGCATCCCCAAGCAGCATTTTCACTATATATAGACGTAAAGCAATGATATTTTTGCACACTTACCGGGGTTAAATATGCTCTGTCCCTCCACATTTAGCACTCCCTGCAGTAGTAACAAACCCAGCAGTCCTAAGCAGTAGTTCACAACTGTAACCCTATCCATAGTACTCATTGTAAGGTCCCAAACTATCGCTGCACTACGAGCACTCCTTTAAGCAAGACTGCCCTGGGTCCATCCTGTCAATATATTTATCCTCTCAGGGACCAGGAGGAGGGGCCAGTCAGCCCCTTGTGTACTAAATCAATAGCTAGTCATCGTGGGTTTCGTCAATAAGCCACCTTTTCATGGACCACGGAGAGTCTGAGTAAAATATGGTAATCTGATCTGACGTAGGTGAGGCCAGTAACCCTACATCACTCTGACAAGGGCAAATCAAACCAAGAGAGGAAGGTATCAATCATCCTGTTGGTTATGAGAGACCAGAATCAGATGTTCTTGGCACATGCAAGTCTTTTTCTTTTACATTAATTGCTTCTTTAAATAGATATGTGAAAGTGTGTTGTTCTGGGGAACGAGGGGTCAAATAAATTGATTCAGTCTCGAAGTGCATCATAGCCAGAGATGAGCTCCTCTAAGGAAAACATATCTCATACCTCTGCCAGAGAAGCAGGCACTGCTTGGGCAGTGTTAGGGTAATGAGCTAGCTGACACCTACTTTGGCTTGTGAGGGTCTCATAAAAGCTGCGATGCACCCCTTCAGACTTGATTTAGGAGCCTGGTGACATGTGGTGTCTCGCATCCAAGATCCTTTCATAAATCTATCAATTTAGTCAAGCAGCTTTTGAATACAAAGCAGCTCAAGGACCCGATGAAAACTAAATCCAGCAATGTGGAAAAACCTGAAAGAGTCTTAGGGATCGAACCAGTAGTTTAAGTCATATAAAGTAAAATTAAATGGATTGATTAGGCAACTGAAACAGTTATGTCACAAATACAGACAAACTAGACATAATTAGCAAGGGAAATAACTAAAGGGAGGGCTTAGCCTATTGTTCAAATCAAGTAAATGTCAGCTGCATGCACCAAGGCCTTATTTTTTCTCTAAATGATAAAGTATTGTTCAAAGCTTTTGCAAACAATTGAACCACGTTTCTATTAATTCTTATTCTTTATTCATAAAGGACAACACACATTAATCAACATTTCTGTAAATGTGCCAGTATTAACCAGTTGGCTAATTTCCAACTGTAGTCCTGTGGCCAGATGATTTTAGACCAGAGCAGCAGGAAGCAGCAAGAAATTAGTACAGGTTAAACTATACAGATAGTCAACAAGACACCATACAGACCACTAAAACAACATATAAGCTTTCTCAGTTAGCCATGCAGAGCTACATGAAGCAGCAAAACATTAGCATAGCTACACATCAAACAGTATCCACATTCATTATAAGAAGCCATGTAAGCATCAGAACACAGCCAAGCAACATAGACCTAAGCCATCTTCTAGCACCGTTTAAGGTGTGAGAAATATGTGGGCCGAAGTCATGTAGTAATCAATCCTGTTTCTGCTCCCAGCAAGTCCACTGCATCACTAATGAAAGAGGCCAGGGCCATGTTGGCCTCATAATATGTCACTGAAAAATAAACCGCAAGACTAATTTAGCGTTAAGTATGGACACAGTCCCTGGATGATGTAATTGACAGGCCAGAAAATGGACCACTAATACCAGTTGATTAAAATGTATGTCCAGTAAAGAAAATGTATTGGAAACAGGTGTTATGCAGGTGTGGTAGACACCAGCAAGTTGAAATGCTGAACACTAGAGGGAGCAATTACATTAACGCAATCATAAAGTGTAGTAAAGGAGAAAGAGAAGGAATTTAAGCGTAAAGTTTTTACAGCAAAAATAGATTTTAAGAATAAGGTTGAGCAAAGATTTTGTACAGGTAATGCAAAACAAGCATGGGAGGGATTAAATACAATGATGGGTAGGGAGGGAAAAAAACAAAGTGTAATTGTGACAGATTGTGGCAAATTTGTTAATGATTTAAAAATCTTCTATGGAAGATAGGATGTGAGAGACCCAAAAATAGGCTGTAGTATTACCTGTGATCAGATTGGTAGCTATGAACATATACAGCTTTCAGAGCAAGAAGTAGCCAGGTGACTCTCTAAAATTAGACCAAATAAAGCCCCGCGGCCTGATGGCCTTCAAGGAAGGGTGTTAAAGGTATGCTCTCAACAGCTTAAAGGGGTTCTTACTCAGCTGTTTCAAATTTTTTTCCAAATTCATGGAAGAAATCCACAATAATACCTGTGCCTAAGGTCTCGAAGGCTGCAGCCCTTGGAGACTTTAGACCAGTGGCACTCACTCCACTCTTAGCTAAGTGTATGGAGAGGGTGGTCAGCACCCATTTAATGTCTTCTGTTGAGAATCAACTTGATCCCCTTCAATTTTCCTATAGGCCACACAGGGGCACAGAGGATGCAACTCTTACTCTTGTAAATCAAATAGCGAAACATTTGCAAAAACCAAAATCGCTTGCTTGGGTTCTTTTTATTGATTTTACTTCTGCTTTTAATATTATGCAAATTGACATTCTTTTAGAACAACTTCATAGGATGAATGTGAATGGCGGGCTCATTCACTGGATTAGAAGTTTCTTAACTGACCGCCCTCAGAGAGTGTTAAT
This sequence comes from Perca fluviatilis, assembly GCF_010015445.1. NCBI lineage: Eukaryota > Metazoa > Chordata > Actinopteri > Perciformes > Percidae > Perca > Perca fluviatilis. Next base: position 21,034,122 of record NC_053120.1, read on the forward strand.
GAACGGGGTTTACTCAGATGAGCTTGTTATAAATACTGGAGCACCACAAGGCTGCGTGTTGTCACCTCTGTTGTTTTCTAAATGAAATGACTGTGCATAGCACCAATGTTAGTTTATATAAATATGCTGATGACATGGCCTTGGTAGGACTCCTCACAGAAAATAATGCAGCACATGAGGAAGCCTACTTTAGCCAAGTCACTTCACTGCAGGACTGGTGTCAAATTGTTAAATTGGAAATTAATGTGACTAAAACAAAAGAACTTGTAATACAAATGAAACTGAGAGAGGCCAGTAACTTAAATCCTGTTGTACTTAACAGCCGGCCTGTGGAAGTAGTTGAAAATTTCAAGTATTTGGGTACAATCATTGATCGCACTTTAAGTTTTAATGTTAACTCAGAGAGTATTTTTAAGAGAGCTAACCAACGGTTGTTTTTAATTAGAAAATTGAGGAGTTTCGGGGTTAGTCAATACATTCTTGAGATTGCATATAGGGGCCTAGTAGAAAGTATTTTACAGTTTCATATAACTGCCTGGTATGGTAACCTGAATGTGAAAGATAAAAACAAGCTTTCCAAAATTGTTAATACTGCAGGGAAGGTGATTGGCAAGTCACAAAGGCAGCTTGGGGATGTATTTGATAATGCGGTACTAAGGAAGGCTAGACAGATATCAGCAGATACCCACTAAACTTGGAGTTTGAGTTGCTTCCATCTGGCCGTAGATTCAGGGTTCCAAGGGCGAGTCGGAACATTTATAAGAGATCTTTTATTCCTCATGCCATACATGAACTTAACTTAAAATGTTAAATGTGTTAATTGTAGATCGAAACTTACCTTATCTTAACTGCTTGCACTGTTTTCCATTCCTGTTGTTGCATGTTGATGGTATTAGAGTTGTACTGTTAACTGTGTGTATTTTAATGTAATTTTATATTGGTGTCATTGATGTCGGAGAAGTCGAAGACAAATTTCCACTGAGGTGGACAATAAAGTCTAATCAATCAATCAATCAATCAATCAATCAATCAATCAATCAATAATACCAACTGCTGTGTGTGTGTGTGTGCGTGTGTGTGCGTTGTTGGTGTGTGTGTGAGAGAGGAAAAAAAGAGAGAGAGAGAGAGAGAGAGAGAGAAAACAAGAAGAGCACATAGACAGCTTGTGTCCTCTTCAGTCAAACAAACACGCTTGTAGACTATTGTTCTTAAACGTACGCCGCGTGCAGTTCCTCGAGGTATTTTTATTCATTTGGACGATAGATTTAGCCCAGGGAGGTGATGAAGACTTCCTGTAGCTGCAGATGTCTAAGTCCCTTGAGGAGAGAGCTGCGTCAAGACAACCTGCTGTAGCTGGAACTATACCGGAAGTGCGATAATTCGGTCTTAAAAATTAAATCGAAAGTTGCAAGCGTGGCTGCTGGTAGGCCTTTCTAAAATGTTATGAGTAGGCCTATCCTTGGATTTGGGTAGTGTAAATGTTCTCGCAGATTCTTGCCTATGACTTGTGAATTATTATTTTACAGTTTGGTTATTTTGGATGCTATTAATAGGCTACTGAATACACAATAAGTCTTGACATTTTTGTATTTTAGCCACTATTGTTTTTAACAAATTGCAGCACTGTGCATTTTTGTGTCATCAACGTCCAGATAAACATAATCTAATAACATTCAATCAAAAAGTCAAGGTTCACTTGTGAGCAAACTATTTTTTTTTTTTATCTTTCATTTACTTGACTACTTTTTAACATGAAAATGTAATCTATGTCTATTTTTCTCTGTGATCTTCTCACTGGTTGGAAGTTACAGGGCTTATTTGGAAAAATATGATGCAATGTAGCCTACTGTACTGACAGCATTTTAACTGACGTCAGTCACTGACAATCACATACACTCACACACTGAGTCACACACTGTCCTGAATGAAGCAGACTAGCTGAGTTTTAATGTAACAATATTAATAAGTAATACCTAATATTTTTGTTTTTTTGTTTTACTTTAATTGTCGCTTATTTGACCATGCATTGTTATTGATATACAGAAACATTTTAAACTAAAGCTAAATTTCCATGGGCTTTAAAATGTCACGTCTTTTATTTTGAAATTTCTAGCGGAAGTCGTGTGTTAAGTCGCCGTGACTTGGTGGGTTGGTTAGCTAGTTGGTTGAATGAAGGTTCAGGGAGGGACGGACGGACGCTCGTAGACAACCTGGCACGGTAGCTCTTCAGCAGAGTAGCTGCTAGGCAATTTCAGCAGCGACGAACCGAGAGAGGGTGGCCTCCGAAATTAATCAAAAGGGCCGTCCAGCACCTGAACCATCAATCGGGTTTATGAGTAAAGGCGATCGATCAACCTGCGGTTAACCTTCGGTGAAAGGCGGGAGTGTAATTCAACGTCAGCGGTTTCTTTTGACTTATTATCGGTGACAACATGGCTGAATGTAACGTTAGCATCGACAAGAATAAACTACCTGGAGTGAAAGAGGGTAACGTCCATAACATATTTGCTGGCTAAATGTGAATTAAGCTAGCTGTTTAGCATGGTGACACTAGCGATGCTAATAAGTTGTATTATAACACAGGTGTTTCTTTTTGGTATTATGGTTGTGATTGTTGTTAGCACAGCTTGCTAGTTGATGCTAAGTCAGTAGTCTTAATCCTGGAGTCAGGTAGAACAACACTGATTAGACTTCAGTTACAGGCGTCGTGCCAGTCGTGTTTCCAGTCAGGGCTAGAAGGCGAAACACTATTTTAGCACGGAGGTTGGCATAATGTATTTTCACATTTCAGATAACGTTAATTGGTTTGGAGTTAGGTGAAATGGTTTGTGGACAAAGGGACATAAAATGTATTGGATACCTTTTTCAAGTAGATTTGTAACCTTAATAGTGTTAAATACATAATTTTAACATGTAAGTATCTGTCATATCCACCTTGGATATATAAGCAACCTGTTTTAATAATAATTCTTAATTTATTCCACCACCATTTGCACTTTTGCATTGCCCTATTGTATTACGGTTTACAATCCTTATAAAGCTCTTTGTTTACGTGTGTATCTGTAGGTATGTACTTATATCTGTACATAGTAGTCGTATGTCTGTTTACTTTGTTGAGCTTTGTTGTCCTTGTTTTAGCCGTATGTCTAGTTCTGTGTATGTACTTTGAGATACAACAAAAAACCGGAGTCAGAATACTATTGTTCACATTTAATTAAAGCTGAATCTGATTTAAACAATCTGGCCCGACACCAGTTTGTGGAAATACAGCGTAGGAACCAGGGGATTTGTAGCCTAATCCCATGGAGGTGTTTTCCTGTTGTAAGATATGTGGATTACATACAAGATGCATTGTCTGTTGTGATGATGAAAGCAGCATGGGCAGTGGCCTCTCTTTTTTTGATTTTCATATCCGCCATATCCGGTTACACTTTGCTTTTGGCTGTAAAGTCAGCTTAGAAACATTATCTTGAAAGACTTGGTCACCAGCAAGACAAAAACAACGCCAACCCCATCCCTCATAACTTTTATACACACTCAAAACTTCTTCTGCGGTTAACTGATGTGAAGGTGAAAAGCAGACGGAGAGTGTGGCTTTTACACTGAAGCAGATTTTGGATGGGATGCTGTGCTGCAGGGAAGGACCCGTCCTGTTAGTGTGAAGCAGCTGCTCAGCAGGATGCTTGTTATTCTGGTCAGAGAGAGAGAAGGATCGTGCATTCCCGCTGCTTGGCTAGTCTGCAGAGGGAAAGCTGAGAAAGCTGCTGGAAAAGTTTTAGTTTCATCCCTCATGTGTTAGGAAAATAGTAAAAAAAAAAAAAGTGAGCGGTCTACTTGTACTGCTATACTGTAACAGTTGATCACAGATGATCTGGGCTTGTAACCGGCCATTTCGCTCTGCACATGAAGCACTGAGACTTGAGTCTTTGTGCATCGTGGTGTCAGGCTGATTTTCTGTTTCCAGCGCAACACGTTAAAATGATGGTGTGAGAACTTAAAACCGTAGCAGATGTAGTCCTTCTGTCACTTGTTGCTTAGTGTCATGAAAACTAGACCCAGTTCAATACTGCATTTTTTTTCCAAAATGTTGACTTTCAAAAGATTTTTAAGGAACTGTCACACAAACCCAAATTGTCACTGTAGTTAAAAGAACTAGTGTTTTGCACTATACAAGCCAGAATAAATCTAAGGTTTCTTGGCTTAGAAGATTAAGCATATGGTTGAAAAAGGCCCGGTCCGTATTAATCAAATCCCATACTGATCGGAGGCAGTGGGGGGCTTTGTGGAGGTCTCGCGCTTCTCTTCGCAGCATCTGTTTGAATCCAACAATCCTCCCAGTCATCTCGCATCGTTTCAAATCAGGAAATCTGGACCACTCAACATGTTTTATTTGAATCCCAGGTGTTTTTGTGCTTGTCAATGCACAATAACACATAGTCATAGATTGTTGCTGCTTGTTAATTTTTTATGTGGATGAGGTCATCTTTGTGAGAGCAGATGATGGCCTGTGAGCCTGGCAGTGTGTGGTTACTGAGTGTGGCTATGCTCTGTAATGAAAGCTGAGAGGAAAAGAGCTGTAAATATGAGATTGTCAAAGAAATTTTATATATAAATGATGATGTACGATATGAATAAGTTTCATCGTATAACAAGAGTAGGTAAAAGAAATATCATGACTACGTTTAATCTTTAGTTTGGTCTTCACTGAAGACAACTGCTGGCAACAGCAGAGGGGTGCATGGCTGCTTGCAAGATGAAATCATGGCTTAATTTTGTTCTTCTATATTTGATGCAATGATGTTTACACACGTTTTGCAGCTGAATAAGAGTTTCTTACTGCAGCATTTTAAGATGTATGCTAAACAGAGGGTGGTTAAATCCATGTTGACTGAACCGTAGAAACGAACGCTTTAAAGTACATGAGTCCTATGCTATAGGGTCCACATCCATAGTTGGCGGAGGCTGTGAGAAAGGTCTTACAGTCCCCCTTAGCTTTTACTGTTTCCTACACAGGAATCTGTCAGCATTTGAAGACTGGTGGATCCCAAATATTCAAAGAAAGAAAAGTGGCCTCATTTCAGTACAGTTTAGATTGATATGTGGTGTGTTGGTATCAGGTCTGTATGAGGGAAAACTCCCCTTGTGCAACCGTTTGCACAATTGTTTCCACAATGAATGTTCAGTGTTTTGGCAGTATCTGGATTATTGAAACCATAAATGGAAAGTCTGCTCTAGTTAACATTTGTTGTGAAGATGTAAGATGAAAACGAGCAGTAAAGTATCTCACACTCGGTATACAGATAATTAAGATCATGATTTTAGCCATACATGTCCAGTTTGGCGAGCTTACAGCTGAGAAAACCGGCCAAATAAAATTATAATCTGCTGTCAAAAACTTTTAGTAAATGACTCGCTGGTAAATACAGTGGGGAGAACAAGTATTTGATACACTGCCAATTTTGCAGGTTTTCCCCACTTACAAAGCATGTAGAAATCTGTAGTATTTTTATTCAACTGTGAGTGACGGAATCTAAAACAAAAATCCAGAAAATCACATTGTATGATTTTTAAGTAATTAACTTGCATTTTATTGCATGACATAAGTATTTGATAAATCAGAAAAGCAGAGCTTAATATTTGGTACAGAAACCTTTGTTTGCAATTACAGAGATCATGAGTTTCCTGTTGTTCTTGACCTGGTTTGCACACACTGCAGCAGGGATTTTGGCCCACTCATCCATACAGACCTTCTCCAGATCCTTCGGTTTTGGGGCTGTCGCTGGGCAATATGGACTTTCAGCTCCCTCCAAAGATTTTCTATTGGGTTCAGGTCGGAGACTGGCTGGGCCACTCCAGGACCTTGAGATGTGCTTCGGAGACACTCCTTAGTTGCCCTGGCTGTGTTTTGGGGCGTTGTCATGCTGGAAGACCCAGCGACGACCCATCTTCAATGCGCTTACTGAGGGAAGGAGGTTGTTGGCCAAGATCTCACGATACATGGCCCCATCCATCCTCCCCTCAATACGGTGCAGTCATCCTGTCCCCCTTTGCAGAAAAGCATCCCCAAAGAATGAGGTTTCCACCTCCATACTTCACGCGGTTGGGATGGTGTTCTTGGGGTTGTACTCATCCTTCTTCTTCCTCCAAACGCGGGAGTGGAGTTAAGACCAAAAGCTCTATTTTTGTCTCATCAGACCACTTGACCTTCTCCCATTCCTCCTCTGGATCATCCAGATGGTCACTGGCAAACTTCAGACAGGCCTGGACATGCGCTGGCTTGAGCAGGGGGACCTTGCGTGCTCTGGAGGATTTTAATCCATGACGGCGTAGTGTGTTACTAATGGTTTTCTTTGAGACTGTGGTCCTAGCTCTCTTCAGGTCATTGACCAGGTCCTGACGTCTAGTTCTGGGCTGATCCCTCACCTTCCTCATGATCATTGATGCCCCACGAGGTGAGATCTTGCATGGAGCCCCAGACCGAGGGAGATTGACGGTCATCTTGAACTTCTTCCATATTCTAATAATTGCACCAACAGTTGTTGCCTTCTCACTAAGCTGCTTGCCTTTTGTCCTGTAGCCCATCCCAGCCTTGTGCTGGTCTACAAATTTATCCCTGATGTCCTTACACAGCTCACTGATCTTGGCCATTGTGGAGAGGTTGGAGTCTGTTTGAGTGTGTGGACAGGTGTCTTTTATACAGGCAACAAGTTCAAACAGGTGCAGTGAATACAGGTAATGAGCGGAGAACAAAAGGAGGGCTTCTTAAAGAAAAACTAACAGGTCTGTGAGAGACAGAATTCTTACTGGTTGGTAGGTGATCAAATACTTATGTCATGCAATAAAATGCAAATTAATTATTTAAAAATTATACAATCCGATTTTTCTGGATTTTTGTTTTAGATTCCGTCTCTCACAGTTGAAGTGTACCTATGATAAAAAATTACAGACCTCTACATGCTGTAAGTAGGAAAACCTGCAAAATCGGCAGTGTATCAAATACTTGTTCTCCCCACTGTAGGTTTGTTCAAAAGATTATTAGATCTTCTGCTGTCTGCAATATTTTAGGTTTGAGCTTTGATAAGATTCATTCACTGAAGACAACTGCTGGCAACAGCAGAGGGGTGCATGGCTGCTTGCAAGATGAAATCATGGCTTAATTTTGTTCTTCTATATTTGATGCAATGATGTTTACACACGTTTTGCAGCTGAATAAGAGTTTCTTACTGCAGCATTTTAAGATGTATGCTAAACAGAGGGTGGTTAAATCCATGTTGACTGAACCGTAGAAACGAACGCTTTAAAGTACATGAGTCCTATGCTATAGGGTCCACATCCATAGTTGGCGGAGGCTGTGAGAAAGGTCTTACAGTCCCCCTTAGCTTTTACTGTTTCCTACACAGGAATCTGTCAGCATTTGAAGACTGGTGGATCCCAAATATTCAAAGAAAGAAAAGTGGCCTCATTTCAGTACAGTTTAGATTGATATGTGGTGTGTTGGTATCAGGTCTGTATGAGGGAAAACTCCCCTTGTGCAACCGTTTGCACAATTGTTTCCACAATGAATGTTCAGTGTTTTGGCAGTATCTGGATTATTGAAACCATAAATGGAAAGTCTGCTCTAGTTAACATTTGTTGTGAAGATGTAAGATGAAAACGAGCAGTAAAGTATCTCACACTCGGTATACAGATAATTAAGATCATGATTTTAGCCATACATTTCCAGTTTGACGAGCTTAAAGCTGAGAATACCGGCCAAATAAAATTATAATCTGCTGTCAAAAACTTTTAGTAAATGACTCGCTGGTAAATACAGTGGGGAGAACAAGTATTTGATACACTGCCAATTTTGCAGGTTTTCCCCACTTACAAAGCATGTAGAAATCTGATTTTTCTGGATTTTTGTTTTAGATTCCGTCTCTCACAGTTGAAGTGTACCTTTGATAAAAAATGACAGACCTCTACATGCTTTGTAAGTAGGAAAACCTGCAAAATCGGAAGTGTATCAAATACTTGTTCTCCCCACTGTAGGTTTGTTCAAAGGATTATTAGATCTTCTGCTGTCTGCAATATTTTAGGTTTGAGCTTTGATAAGATTCATTCACTCATTCATTCTTTGTGGGTGATAAACGTATTGTAACTGTAAAATACATGAATATACATGTATCTATGTCTGTACTGATACACGCAGTGTTTTTCGTAGCGGTGAGTTTTACTCGTGTACTGTATTTGCCTGCTTGTCACATTTTGTCAGCCAGTTCAGGGACTCAAACCGGCAGCTTGTGAGTAATACGCCTACTTCTTGCTTCTTAATGCCTCTCGCACCTCTAAACAACTTTTAAGAAAAAGCAAAAAAAAAACTCCCGTCTTTATTTAGGCTTTACTGTCTGAGGGTGGATGATGGTTCCTCATTCACAGTTTCACTTCATGTTGTTGGAGACAGAAAATAACCAAACCACAGCTCACTTGCCAGCTGGCCAAACTTTTTATCAGATTAAGAAAAACAGTTTGGCCCAGTTTCTAATCTGTGAAACCTAGACATACGGTTTTTAAATGTCTCATATCATCATATTAAAATATTCAATAAATTATTAAACGGATCTTTTGATTTTGGTTCAATATCATCTAATAGTCATACGGCTCGCAAGGCAAATCCATACATCAGGTAAGCTCATCAAATAAAGAGCCACTGAACATTAAAAAAAAAAAAAAATCACAAATTAAATCTCTCCTAAATTACATTGACAGCAATTTCGTTTGGCTGCTTGTGTGTTCTGGTTAACCCATGAAACTTGGCCTTCTGTTTTGATTGGGAGTTAGATTTTAGATCATTTTTCTATGTAGGCAGATGGGCCGGATGTTAAGCACCTGAAACTGTGAATGTCTGAGATCTAACATCTCAACTGCTTGGCTTGTTTGACTTTTACTAGATAGATGAATGAGTTGAAACTAATTTTAAACTTTGTATTTCTCAGTATTCTTTTTCAATTTCAGTCTTTCTTATTTTATTTTTTTCCCCAGTGTGCCGGGACTTTGCTGTGCTGGAGGACCACTGCCTGGCCTACAACCTCCAGGAGCAAGAGTGTAAGAAACTACAAACTAGCCATGTTTTTTGATTTCTTCTTCCCAGCTCCCATGCTTTACCCTTAAGAGACAGTGAACTCTCTGTTTCAAACTGGGGACTCCTGCTTTGCTGCTTTTAACGGTACTGATCACTGATCTGTGATCAACTTCAGTTGGAGAAAAGCTTGCTGCTTTACTAAGATGAAAAAATGTGTGGAGTTCATACAGATACTGGGCGTCTGTTTAAAGACTGAAGTCATTTATTGTAATGTTTTCTGCATCAGACCCATTACGTCACTGTGGATGCAATTACAGAGATCAAGCTACCCTGCTGCATTCCTCCTGTAGGTCGCTTAATGCTTATTTTGCAAAAGAACAAACTATGAAAGATGTTTTTAGAGAGTACCAGTAGAAAAATGAATGCAGTCCACATCCTCTTTTGTCTTCTGGACATTTTTTCAAGTGTAACAAACTGCAGCGTCAGTGGCTGCTGCCTGCTTAAGCCTACATAAACCCTGCTGAGGCCACACAGTTAACTGTGTGAATGGTGCAGGATGCTACAACAATACTGTATCAGGGCTGGGCTGTGGCAGACTACAGTGGACTGGTGCATGTGATTTGTTTGGATCACATTTAATTTGTTTGTGCTACAGTTGTAGCACAGAGAAGCTGGACCTCAACTGAAGTTAGACAGCACAGTCAGCTTCGCAAGGGTTTTTATATGGAACGCACTGTGAAATACTATTGTCTCTAACTCTGTGTGGGTGTGGAAGTGAAGTGTTTGTCCTGCATGCCTCATTAGATTAGCTGGGGCTTTTATGTGAGCTCATATGTGTGTAATTAGCCGGCATCTTTTTTCACATGATTTGAAAAGGCACTTTGGAGACTCACTAAAGAGGGGTTGTTCCCTTGCTGCTGTTTTTTTTATTTATTTTTTTTTTTTTATGTGCACTATGAATGCTGAAATCTCGTGGTTACAACTCTTACACGTTCCATTCTCTTATTAAAAGCTTCTTCTGCTTTATTGTTTCAAGTTGAAATTGTCTTAGGCGCTGCTGTTCCCTCACTGTAGGTCATCTCCTGTTGAGTCAGGTTGAAAGGAGATTTTCTGACCCAGACATACAAGGCCTTCCTTTTCAGGAACAAATGAATATCTGCAGATGAACAATGGCCACCAACCTCCTCATATCCTTTACCTGCACTCATTCATAAAGAAATGACAGGAACCAACAGAAAGAAGCTTTTTACGTTGTGCAGGACATTGGGCAGTTACTGTTCAGATATCTTTGGTGAGCTTTTTATTTGAAGGGATGGATGCATTTAGAGTTTAGACAGTGGAAACATGAGCACTTTCACTTATCTGCACTGGACAGTAGTTTTGTTTTTTCTGTTTCCATAAATATGTCACCATAAAAGGGTAAATTTTGCATCAAGATCTGCAAGAAAGAAGGCCAGATGTCACCCAGCCATACCCTAAGTGTAGAGTAGGCTCTGTTTTAGCTGTGATTAATTCGGTTTTGGCTGGCCTGCCCTTGTGTTGCCATTAACCCGTTTAAAGCTTTAGTGATCCATGGCTTTTTGCTTCTTTTGTTGTCACACTAACTGATCTGTTTTGAGCTGGGAAAATCTTTGTTTCCTTTGACCCCAGAGGTCACTGAGGAGATTGCTGGTTGACATAGCCTGACACACATTTTTATTTTTTATTTATTTTTTTCTCCACACTTTTTTCCCTGGATCACATCAGCAGATGGCCATCCCAAAAGGGGCTTTTTAGCAAATTCACTTCAAGCTGTCACTTCAGTAGTTAAAGCTGGCTTTTATTTCCATTCAAAATGTTGAGCAAATCACGCATGGAAACCATTTCTTTATGACTGTGTCAGCACTTGGCATGCTTGTTTCTGGAATGTGTTTTCTTTATTTCCGTGTACAGCTCCCCACTGGTATGTCTGAGGTTCAGCTAGTCCAACATTTCTTACCCTGACTCCCCTTTTCTTGAATGATACGAGACCTTTTCAAGGTTGGGTTTGTTGAATGAACAGATGTCACAATGTCCGGGCATGTGTGTTGTGTTTTTTTTTTTTTGGTCTTGAAACGTGAATCAATTTTCCTGTTGAGAAATGTGGCAGTGGATAAATGATAGCCTTATCTTGAGTTGTGACATCAGTTTTGCCGCTCAAATCTATTTTTCTAAGGTGTCATCAACTTAAACAATTGATCAGCATCATCCAAACAAAATCGATGTCAACCCCTTGACTTTTTATCAAGTCGCCACAGCTGTGACTCAGTTTCCTCTTTCAATCCCACCAGTCAGAAAGCAGAAACTTTACGGAGCCTCTCACGGGTAAATTGCCAAACGCAATTTGGTCCTTTTCCCATGAAAGCTGGGAACAGATCGATAGCCAGGTGAAACAGAGCTGAGTGAGTAAGTGATGCTCTCCATGCTCACCAAGTCCTTGGAGTGCGTCAGCAAGCAGGATTTATCATCTGTTCTGGCCGACAACGTGCATCAATCAACCTTGGCACCTCAGCTGCGAACATTCATTTCTCAGTGAATAAGAGCATTTATTACCAGAGACTGAAGCATCTGTGTCCTCAATGTTTATCTTCTTCTCTTCAGAACATATAAACAACACTACTGCTCCTCAGAGAGGAAACCATAAAGAATGTGTGGATCTTTTAAATAAACGGTTAAACTTTACTTGAAGGTATCTACATAAGAGTTACATGACACTGTCATGAATGTGTCATAAACATTATAAGCAAGTAATAAACGTTTATAACATAGTGCTTCTTTTAGTAAGTGTCATTCGGTTTTTATCATGAGAAGTTAGGGTTAGGGTTCATGTGTCATGACAGTGTCATGTGTTCATGCTCTGCTGCTCATCATTCATCTACCTTTTATTCCTCATCATTAGTGCGGTCCAGCAATCGGCTGACCTAATCCTGCTTTGTGTGTACACAAGTTTTAAGAGCAGGTTTTATGTGTTTGTGTCTAACAGTTGAGAGCCACTTGGCATCTAACGTCAACAAGAGCCGTCTGGTGCAGAAGGATCTGCAGGTGGCCAAGAAGCTGCAGGAGGAGGAGGATCAGAGGGCCAAGGGCCAGGCCCAGAAACAGCATGTTGACATGTGGGTTGCACGCACACTCACTCACTCACTCACTCACTCACTCATTCCATTTGATTACATCTATATCAAAACATAATCCCAATATAAGAAATTGACAATACAACCATACACACAGAAGTAGGTGGATGTAGATAAGGCAACCTATTTGATTATTACCTTGTAAATTAAATTAATGAATTAGTAATGTTACTGACTCTGTTAGTTAATGCATTTACTTGAAAGCTGTTATCTGGTTATAATTCTACACAGTATAATCATATAGCTATAGCTATCCTTTTAATAGCAGAAATACAAAACTGTATTGGTTTAATTTCAAATTATACTTTGCAATAATAGCTGGCCGTTTTGAAATAGCCTACTACAGACAAATGCAGTAGGTACTGCATACTGCGGTCATCAGTAGTAGGAAACTGTTAAATCATTTTATTCTGCAGAATGCTAGGCCAGGCTGAGCCTTTGAACACGCTCTTAAAAGCACCGGACAAAAAAAAGAACTCACACCACTATTGAAAATATTGAAATGAAAAATAAAACCTTTTTGAGCTTTTAATTTTTGTTTTGTTTACTTTATAATATGCTGCATGGTTAGCTCCCCCACCCCTTCAACTTTTCTAACAGCTCATGGTGAGCAAAGACAAACAAGATATTCAACGAGGGGAGACTGTTATGTAAAGCATTGCTCGACAACATTTGCTCAAACTTTTTCAGTTATATGAACAAAACCGGTTTAGTCAGTTTAAAACTTATGTTGAAAAAAAGTCACGTTATCATTAAGGTCTGATACTACCTCTCCAATAAATAAATAAATGAAAATAATATGCTTTGGTGTGTCCCCTTAAGTCTAAAATAATATATGCCAAAGCATGTTACCACTTAATTTCTTAAATGTTTATGTGAAATAAGCAAATACAACAAACAATAATTATGAACTGAAATATTAAATCTAATGTATATACATGTTATAAGTTATTTACAAGTCTGTCAAAGAGAGACGGGTATCTCTCAGTCCTGTCAGGCACTGCTCTCGTGTGTGTGTGAGTGTGAGTGAGAGTGAGTGACAGTCGGCCAGCGAGCTTGTTAAAGTTACGCCCACAATCTCTTATGGAGCTTTATATCTCCGAAAAGGCAGAGAGCCACAGGTTCCAGTTACTCTTATAATGGATATTTGTGTTATTTCACCAAACGATCGGGGAAATAAACTCCTCTTGTCCGAGAGTTTCTTGAGAGCGCTCCAGCTGACAGCGGGGTCTGTGAAGGTGGACAGCGGCCAGCCATCAATTTTCATAAAACTGCCCATATTAGAGCTCTACACAGTTGATTTCTCACATAAAAAGAGTCTTGGAAGTGAATTTAGTGATGAAATAGTAGAGGAAAATGTGAAGAGTTTCCAGTTGTTGGCCACAACGGCAAGATGGGGTTGTTGTGATTGTTGCGGCGCTTTGCATTGTGGGATACAGTAGGCGAGATAGACTGGTCCGAGGCATACTGGAGATTTTCTCTGAATCCGTACGAAATCCGTGTATTTTTGACATACTGCAGATTTAGCTTTTGTTTGCACACTACATGCTACATTTTGGCCAAATCAGTAGGCACTGCTAGTACAGTATTTGTTGCTTTGTTGATCGCATCTGTTTTAGATTACTGCAATCTGGTGTAATTATTTCAAACCCTGTACTTAGACAGATTTATGTTCCACCAGCGAGGTGATCCATTACTCCTGCATAGACAACTCCAAAATGATTTATTGCTTAGTGTAGGTTTGGCGCTTTTATTTTCATAAAATAAATTTTTATTTTTATGCTCTTTCGTTTTGTTTGTGCAAGAGTGCAAAGATGCGAAAGTTTTGCAGGTCAAAAAATACCAATTTTTCTGATTACTGAAGAGGATTGCTGAGTCATACGTTCAGTATAATTAAGATGTAATTGCCTTTACATTTCTACACTCACACTGTTATAAAGAGCAACTGTGGAGAAGATTTGTGCTGCTAAAGTCTTTGCTACACAAGCAGCTTTTGGTTTTGTTCTCTGTGTGGTATCTCATATCCCTGAAATATAATTATATTTTCTAAGGGGTTTGGGTCCGCTCCAGCTGCAAGTCCAAAGTTATGCAGCTTCCACACAAAGTTGACTCTCAGCTCCTACATAGGGGAGTGTTGCCTGTGCTACGGTCCAGACCAGGAGCTGCAACAAAGTCCACTTGGTGTAAAAGTGCCCCTCTGTGCTCTGCAATTTTAATTGAAATAAAATTGATGACTCACAGCTCAGTGAGATTTCACAAACCCATACAGACATATATTAGTGCGCACCCCCGGGGAGAGGCCAGATGCTACACCATCGATGCAGGCAGGCCAATGCTTGTCGTGCTGGTAGCTCACACTGCCATCCACCCCGCACTTGCCAGTGCCACTTCATATACAGCCACTCTTGTGTGACTAAACAGACACACACTCTGGTTTGACTAAACACACAGACACACACACACACATAGGGGAATGCAGCATCACTTGTTTCTTCATACGTACCGATAAAGGGATATTAAGGTGCTACATTCTGTTTTTTAAGTTTGCTGTCTAAAGTCCCCCTTCTGCTCGGGTCAAATACAGGAGCAGCGCAATGTAGTTAAGCTGTTACTGTTGCTCTTTAAGTAAAGCATTACACCCGTGTATGTCTACACGTACAAACAAAAAAAATATCTTTGCATACCAGACCTCCAGGCAGATGGTGGTGTTTTAAAAATTGTGTTTAAAGATGCGAGTTAGCCAAAGTGAGCTGTTGAGATCAACATCGCAACAGGCAAGAATACAAATGCCTGAAGCACACATGCTACCTTTTACAACATGTTGGATAACTTCACTGCTGATCATGTAGTGAGTTCATTGCTCTGTGTTTTTCTGGTGTAACTTGATCAGTTAAACTTTTGTGCTTTTTGTTGGCGGGTGCATTTATTCATATATATTACATAGTGACTTTATGTTTTCATCATTGATAATTGTGAGGTGTGGCAGTGATGGGGTGTTTTTAATTTTCCATTAAAGTTTCTGTCTGCTATATTCAACCTCATGGCAAGTCAGTGGAACATGCATCTACTCTCGGAGAGTGAGATAAAAATCTTAATGTTCAGTAGAATGCCAACAGAAGCATCAGCAGAGAGTGCTCAAAAAGGGAGACATTGAAGTATTAAACAAATGTGTATGAGAGATTACTGTACATAATATGCTTGTATTACAAGTATAAACACTGGTTCCTGGTAAGAGTTTAAATATTAGATTTAAACTTGCTAAAATGTTGGCCATCATCATCTTAATTGTACAATTACAAACATTTTAGATTAACAGTTGTGCCTGTTTTTAATGTGTTCCAAACCCCTCCCCATATACACATGAACCTTTGGGAACCTCAGTGAGCGTCAAGACAATGAGATCGCATATGAGATTCAGGAACAACTGGTCCGACAGGCAGAACTACAGCGACGTCAGGAAGAGAAGGATGCGGTAAGAAACATGCAAACACACATACAGACATTTCTGCCCACTCAAGCACAATGTTGATCACCCATCAATGACTTGACTTTTACTATTGATGTACTGTACTGGGTGGGTCATTCCACTTAAACAAATACCTTGTTTGTGCCTCTCCATTGTGATAATTGAATGACAGTTATAGTGACCTGACCTGAATTTTTTTCTCAAGGTGTTAATCACAATGTTTATGCCCTACATAAAGTCCAGAGATTTAAGGTTTATGTGTCTGTGTTTTCCCCCCACAATGAGATTAGACAAAGGGCTGTATGGAGGAAATATTTATTCATAATTCAAATTGAAAGTCCAAAGAGAAAACAAAGCGAGATCAAATTAAAAATATTATTATATTTTTTTAATTTTCCATTTGGCTTTGGCTTTTGAATTTAATATTTGGCTTTTGAATTTCAATTTAACATTGGCTTTTCGTTTGGACTTGACACATGTCAATGTAAATGAGGAGGCGTGGCCCAAAGGCTGGTGGGAGGGTCTGAAACGAAAGGGGTGCAGAGGCACCTTATGAGCAGCAGGGGGAGCAGACCGCTGAGGAGCATCTGTCTGCAGCTTCAGGCTGGCTGGCCTCTTGTTTCACATGATAGAAAATGATGATGTAGGCTAAACACAAACAACATTTCATGCAACAACAGCGAAGTTTTTATGTAGTTACTATAATTGGGCCCGTGTTAGTGAGGACTAGATTAGGACTGTATTTAAAGCTGATTCTGGTTCCCAACTTCACCCCAGGTAGGTCTGTTTAAAACACAACTCGGACAACTTCTCTCTTTTGATGTTATATTTAATTAAGCAACAGTAGAAACATGGGTGTGGGTAGCTCTGCTTACGTGTGTTTGTGTGGTCAGATCTCGAGGACACACACACACACACACACACACCTTGTAATCAATTGGTTTAGAGGAATTGGCCAGAGGGGCGCCTCTCTGCCTGGATTGGTTGAGGCAGGCGGCAGGAAAGAGAGGTAGTGGGCGATAAGAGGGACATACACCAGCATTCCTCTTGGGTGCTTACGTCGTCAGACTGAAGCTTCTGACGACATCAGAGAAAATGTGCAGTTGGCCATCAACGTTATATTCATATTCAAACTCTACACAGTTAATTTATCGCATAAAAAAGTCTCAATAGTGAATTTAGTGGTGGAATAGCAGATGGAAATTATAAAAAGTTTCCAGCTGTTTTCTGCTGCTACTACGGCAAACTCCTGATCTAGATTATAGAATCGATTGCTTTTTTACAATTTTCATCTGCTATTTCACCACTAAATTCAACATTGAGACCTTTTTAATGCGATAAATTAACTCTGTAGAGTTTGAATATGGGCAGTTTTACAAACGTTGATGGCAAACTGCACATTTTCTCCGATGTTGTCAGAAGCTTCAGTCTGACGGGACAGCCAGCTGGTGGCGGCCGGGATCGCCTCCCTGCTGGCCGGCCATTGATGCTTACAGACACCGCTGTTAGCTGGAAGTCTGACAAAGTAGCCTACACGGGCTGTACAAAAGGCCGTCAATCAGGAGTGATTGTTGTCAGTAGGCTACATGTTGGAGAATAGCGTGGATACGCACCTCACACCGCGCGCACCACCCGGAGAAAAAAGTGAGAGAAATAAAAAGGAGAGGTCGCAGTTCGGACGATGACTATCCGTGTGTGTGTGTGTGTGTGTGTGTGTGTGTGTGTGTGTGTGTGTGTGTGTGTGTGTGTGTGTGTGTGTGTGTGTGTGTGTGTGTGTGTGTGTGTGTGTGTGTGTGTGTGTGTGTGTGTGTGTCCTCGAGATCTGACCACACACAAACACACGTAAGCAGAGCTACCCACGCCCATGTTTCTACTGTTGCTTAATTAAATATAACATCAAAAGAGAGAAGTTGTCCGAGTTGTGTTTTAAACAGACACACCTGGGGTGAAGTTGGGAACCAGAATCAGCTTTAAATACAGTCCTAATCTAGTCCTCACTAACACGGGCCCAATTATAGTAACTACATGAAAACTTCACTGTTGTTGCATGAAATGTTGTTTTGTGTTTAGCCTACATCATCATTTTCTATCATGTGAAATAAGAGGCCAAGCCAGCCTGGTTGTGAAGCTGCAGACAGATGCTCCTCAGCAGTCTGCTCCCCCTGCTGCTCATAAGGTGCCTCTGCACCCCTTTCGTTTCAGATCCTCCCACCAGCCTTTGGGCCACGCCGCCTCATTTACATTGACATGTGTCAAGTCCAAACGAAAAGGCAATGTTAAATGGAAATTCAAAAGCCAAATATAAAATCCAAATGAAAATCCAATGTTAAATTGAAATTCAAAAGCCAAATGGAAAATAAAAAAAATAAAAAAATAAATATATATATTTTATATTTTTATATATGGAGGAAATATTTATTCATAATTCAAATTGAAAGTCCGAAGAGAAAACAAAGCGAGATCCAAATATTATATATATATATATATATATATATATCTCTATCTTCTTTCTTTTTTCTTTCTTTCTTTTTTTCTTTTATAATTTTGATCTCGCTTTGTTTTCTCTTTGGACTTTCAATTTGAATTATGAATAAATATTTCCTCCATAGGGCTGTGGTTCAGTAGTGATCCATCAATCATGAACTGCCGCTGTTTTATATTTATTATACACTTATTGTCTTAAAGGGTGGCCTCCAACTTTAGTAAAATTGTCTGTAAATCTTGCAAAATATCTCAGATGCTATTGATTATTTCTTGCCTCTAAGTTGAAGGAGAGCTGGGTCTCATTGCTCTTGTTCTGGAAAACATCAGGGAATGATCCACTGTAATCTGATATGTTTGAAGCTACAATCACTGTCAAAAGATTAAAACTAAAACCCAAAACAAAGTGACATATTTGTTACAGATCGTCCCAAACAGGGACTTTTTCATATTCATGTGAGACAACATGCTTACAGTGGCCTTGTTTGTTTGTAGGCTATAGCTCGTAAGCTGCAGGAGAAGGAGATGAAAGAGGAAAGGAGGAGACAGAAGCAGCTGGAAGCAAACTTTGAGGAGGAGTACTTTGAGGATCACGGAGGTAGGGCGAGCACCACTGGCTCATGTGAATGTGTGGCTGTTCCTGCGTCTGTGTGTGCATATCTGTCTGTGAGGACATGAGAGAAGATATACCTCCTCTGTTTCAGCTCAGGATGTGTGAGGCTGTGCTTTTGATGCTGCACAGCGCTGGAGATTGTGGAGACTGACTCGAGGCAAAGATTTTGGAATGCATTTATAAGCACATAATTAACCTTGAAGGGAGGCTTGCATGTTCCTACAGGGAAATAATTTGTCATTTTGCTCACATTCAAGAGCAAACACAGCTGTAAATTGGTTTAACAGTGCTCCAGTTTCAGGATACAGCTTACATGTGCTTCGATAGCAGAGTTTTACCTCATATATTAAATGAATATCCAGTTAGTGGGTAATGAATGCATTAAAAAAAGGATTTAGATTTACGAACTAATGTCACACACCCACAAATGTGTTTTTGTTCTGCTTCTTTTGTAACATATTGGTGAGTGTTTTAGTGTCACATATTGGAATCTATTTCAAGTCTTTTCATGCACAAATCACCCGACTGCATGATTCATCCCACTGGAGGTCTGTTCATTTTCTACTGAACGAGAAACAGTGGATCATTTTAATCTTCCTTTTTGACTTCTTTGTAAATTGTTGCCCTGTGTCGAGTAATTCACCTCAAGTTTAGGTGTTAAATACAGTTCTTTATAGTGAAAAGTAAAGCACTATCGGTTTGTCAGCATTAGAAATGTTGCTGACATGTAGCAACTATCTGACAGTAGTGTGGCTAGGTCTGAATTCAGTTACAGTTCTTGAGCCAGGATGTTCTTGAGGAAAATAATTTTTAGTCACCTTAATAATAATACCAAAAAAGGTTTCTATTTTCTCTGCTTTTGTTTTTTTTGTTTTTTTGCCATCATCTTTCCATTCTCTGCAATGCAAATATATTTCAGAGAAACAATATTATTTACATTCGCATCCAGGGCACTGTTGTGTTGGTTATTATTGTCTGCAAGAAGTGCGTGCATGCGTGTGTGTGCGTGCAGTAGAACAAATATTCAGTTCCTTTGTTTACACTGCATCTCAATGCTGTGAGGGCCTGACATCACAGTGAGTAAACAGACACATGTTATGCAGGTTAGGAGATAGTCACTGTGTTAAGGGTTTTCATTTTGAGACTCAATCTGAGCAATTTCAAGTTTTATTTTAAATCTCCATACCACTAGTTTTTGTATCCTCCTTGTGTACACACACACACACACACACACACACACACACACACACACACACACACACACTTCACAAATCATGTTTCACTGAAGATGTCATGCTTTTGAGGATGAGGATTACAGTTGCACACGAACCAGCATGTGGTCAGAACCCTTCTCTGCTTGACAGATACATAAATAGGAAAAAATTGTGAGGAAGAGAGACAGTGTATTTTAAAAGTAAGGCTGGATAGAAAGACCAAACACTTAAACTAGCCTAGTCGCTCTGAGCATGTACTAGTCAGGATGTCTTTGTACCTGCCTCCTTGTACCCTGACGATTACATGTCAACCAGCTGGTTATATAACTTGAATTCCATTGAGCTGACTAAGTACTGGCTTCTGCTGTGTGCTTCCTCAATTTGCTTTTCCACTCATTTGTTTTAATTCCAAGTTTTGTCAGGCTCCCAGCGCAATGGTTTTCTTAGTAGATGTAAGTGTTCTCAGTCTCTGGACATTTTGGATGCAGCTAATTCCTACACTCTTTACTGTACATCTATAGCATGTACTTTTTATTTTCATCATCACTGTCCTCATCACTGTTTTTTTTTTCATCATCACTGTTTTTTTTTTCCAACATTTCCATGTTGTCATCAACCATCATCATTCTCTCCACAACGCCCTCCTCCCACCCTCGCTCCTTCTTCTCTGCCCTGTTCAGCTGCAAGAATACCCCTTGACTTGGACAAACACACCCGTCACCAAACCAATTCCCCAAGCCCCCGTGATGCACATGCTCCAGTGATCTCACATCGTGATTACTCCCCAGATTATAGCTCACTGGAGCCCAAAAGGAGCAGGTACCCAAGGCAGGACCCAGCAGCACCCCACAGCCACTTCAGATACCCTGAGCACTGCTTAGAGACAGAAGGGGGGCGAAGCAGGCATGCAGATCCATACCCAGAGCACCTGCTGGCTTCTAGAGGCAGGCATGGGGACAGGTACCCAGATTATGAGCCCACAGAGACTGGAAGAGCCAGGGGCCCAGGGTGGGGGGACACAGAGAGAGTGTTGAGAAGCAAAGAGAGACCAGCCAGACCACCTCTACCACAGAGCCTCATAGAGAGAGACAAGACCTGGGACAGAAAAAGGGACAGGCAGCATGACCTAGACAGGGGCAGAGACCTGGAATTGGAGAGGCATATGGGAAAAGAGCAGAGGAGAGACAGGGAGCAGGACCTCAGAGGGGCGAGAGCAGGAGGAAAAGACAGGGAAAGATCCAGAGAAAGAGGATTGAGTGGGGACAGACAGAGAGAGAGAGACAGGCAGATACAGAAAGACAAAGATAGACAACGAGTAAGAACCAGGACCATGGAGAGGGGACTTGAAGAGGAGCCAGGGCGGAGCAGGGACTGGCCGAGGGAGGGCATGGCTTCTTGGGAGGAGCAAGGGGATGATGGTGAGAGGGAGCGGAGGGCCGGGGGCCGGCAGCGTGTCCAGTCCGGCCCCGAAGAGGTGTTTGATGATCCGGAAGAGCAGGGCGGGGTTCCTGGCAGGGAACGCAGTCATTCTCACATCAACGGAGAGACAGGTACCACCCTGAGCCACCCTCTGGGCTCTGCGGGGGTGTTTGTGTGGTGTGCTGGAGTTGCTTTTTTTGCTTTGGCAATCTCAGGTGGTGGGTTGTTCTAACATTGCGATCACTAATGAAGACACTCATTTCCTCTCGGTTTTCATGAGGATGACGACATGTCCACAGTAGTTTCTGATGACTGTGACTGTGATTCAGATTTTGATGGTTTGAAATAATTGGATTTGTTGCTGTGCTCTGGGGTTCGCTCATTCTTGTATTGTCTGCTGGGTTGTTGCATTAAGCAAGGAAAAGATTACACTGAAATGTGTGCTGTGAATAGCCTCATGGATTTGGATAAGCTAAACTTTGGCATTCACAAAGGGTTTCAGGGCTGGTGAGCTGGTTGTTATCTTATCCTGAAGCTGTAAAAATAAAAACAGTAATAAACACCAGTAGAGATGCACTGCAGCCCTTTAGGTGCCTCATGGCTTTAATCCAACTTCAATTG
Source organism: Perca fluviatilis (assembly GCF_010015445.1). Classification (NCBI taxonomy): domain Eukaryota; kingdom Metazoa; phylum Chordata; class Actinopteri; order Perciformes; family Percidae; genus Perca; species Perca fluviatilis. Next base: position 21,056,143 of record NC_053120.1, read on the forward strand.
TATCTATTGTGGTGTTGAAACGATAACTGGATCAGACAATTACTTTGATAATTTTAATTTATTTTGTCATTTATCAAGAAAATGGCAACCAAAAAAAATTACGCAAAACAAGAAATTTGAAGACATAGCCCTGGGCTCAGAGAAATTGTGATCGTCATTTTTTTTCACAATTTTCTGATGTCTTCAAGACTAAACAAGTAAAAATAAAAAAAACTCATTATTCGATAATGAAAAAGTGAGTTGCAGGCCATATCTATTATTAATATAATGTGCCGACATCCACAGGTCGTATTGTGCACCGAGGGAGTGGAGCAGTAGTAGTAGCAGAAACGGAGTATGGCGTGAGCGAGGCCACCAAGGGGTTGGCAAAGCTCGATATCCGTGAGCAGGAGCTCAAGGACATGGAGGTGGCCAGGAAACTGCAAGAGGAGGAAGTCAAGGTGAAGAAGGAAACCAGACAAGTATTAGATTAAGTTTATTTTTGCAAATAAAAGCTGAACAGAGAGAGAGATTGAAATCAAATCCAACAACCTGAAAAACATAGAAACTGGATATGTTGAAGATATTTTTTTTATACACCAGGTTTTTACATTTAACAACTCGTCCTCCATTAAGCTGCTATGTTCTGCTGAAAGATTTCAAAATTCCAAACTGTGCAGACATTAATACGGTCATAAGCCCAGGACCAACCTCAAAACACTTAAACTTGGTATTACTGAAGAGAGCAACACTCATTTTCTGGATTAGCCTTGAAGGTGAAGTCTGGTCAGATATTGGCCTCAATCTCAGTCCTTTCCTATGTTCTATAACCTTGGAACAATGTGTTCCACTCTGGGGAAATGTGACATTTTTTTTATTTTTCTCTGGTTTCAGGCCAGCAAGATGCATGTGCGTGCAGCCCAAGTGGCGCAGGATGAGGTGAGTGGGAATGAAGTCTGGAAACTTTTCATATCCTTAAATTTCCTGAGCTGACCCAATTAAATCAGCTTTATTGTCATATAACCCTATAATGTCTAGTGACATAGTTATTTTATGCGCTTTTAATTACATGTATGGCTGTTTCCTCATATATACAATTGATAATGCAATTATGTACTGACATCACAATCGTGTCGCCCCCACGCATCAAATCACGCAAGATTTTCTGTGGTTGTTAATTATCCAGTTGATGTGGATGTGTCTGATGTCTCGCTCTGGCAGGAAATCGCCCGACTGCTGATGGAACAAGAGAAGAAGGAGTACAGGAAGAATCGAGAGCGGGAGAAGGAGAGAGAGCGGGAGAAGGAGAAGGGAGAGAGGTTGGCCATGGACAGGATGGCAATGGAAAGAAGGCGGCTAGAGGGAGACCACAGGGTAATTTGCCCTAAACATACTCATTTTAGAACGTGTGCTTTGGGGTGAAATATTTTTTGCAACCCATGACTTTATTCTATGTAAAAGTGTTTCCACTGTGGTACTGGAACCATAATATTTAAGAAACCGTCAATTTTGTTGGTTTCCAGCCAAACTTGGAGGAAGTAGTCCGGCCCAGAACACGAGATGAGTATGAGAGGCAGAGGAACCATAACAAGCCTGCCAGGTACAAGACTCATTACTTCTTACTTCAGTCAAGAAGTAGAAACTCAAATATTTCATTAATTTTCTGTCTCTGTTTTTCTCTCTCTCTGTCTGTCTCAGGCCTCCTCAGCCTCATGCACACGACTATGAGAATGTGAACTCTGGCTATGGCTACTCGGACCACCCAGCTCCCCCTCGCCCTCCCACCAGACCTGAGGCTGCTTACAAAGGTATGATGTCCATTCTGTGACAGAATGGCTGTATTTACTTAATCCTAACATAAAGTGCTTTCTAACTAAATAAGGATGGACCCTGTATTTAAGGACCACACTTGTTTGTTTTTTCATTATTCAGTGTGCCAATGTGCTGCAATAGCAGCAATCGGCACTTATTAGTGTCTTATTAGTGATGAGAGAGAGAGAGAGAGAGAGAGAGAGAGAGAGAGAGAGAGAGAGAGAGAGAGAGAGAGAGAGAGAGAGAGAGAGAGAGAGAGAGAGAGAGAGAGAGAGAGAGAGAGAGAGAGAGAGAGAGAGAGAGAGAGAGAGAGAATCAGAAATGTTGCTGCTCATAGTCTGTGCTTTAACCTCTAGGGCACCCTGGTAATTGATGTATTATTGAAGCTTAAACAGTCCTTGTTTTATATAAGTAGAAGAGTTATGTGAAGAAACCCAACAGCAGAAATATGTTCCTGATCTCAAAGAAGACAAACTGATGTCTGAAAAGTGAAAAAAAGAAACACTACAACTGCTATACAACTTAGCTTGCAGTGTGACGTATGAAGCTGCTGATAAATCTCTCCGTCTCTTCCATCTTTTCCAGGTGCCTATTACAAGCGGTGACTCAGGCTCTCTACCATGTCCAGACATGCTGTCAGTCCTCCTTTTTTTTCTTCTTTTTATTTATCTTTTAGTTTTCAATCATTTGCACTCTGTTGACCAGAAGCCTTGGGACAATCTAATGAGTTGGCAGTGGAATTTCTTTTTTATACCCTCCAAAGTTTAAAGAAGTGGGTCTGTGAGTGCTGGAACCACACTCATCTTTTCTTCTTTTTTTTTATTTTACTTTTTTAAATTGTGATTTAATATTATTTCTTTCAACTCAACATCAAGACAAGCCAAAATAGCAGCCTTGTAATATAAACATAAACTCCCCTTGATTCTTAGCTGTTGAAATAGAGGAACCGGCTCCTCACCTTCTGTGGTCATCATGTGCCGATGTTCGTCCCATCTGTGGACCATGCCATCACAAGGGCTCAAGGCCTCTGCTGGATATAACCATGCAATCTCAAAATTCCTCATGACTCTTCATAGGATGGGCCTGTCTGGTCCAACATGGCTGCTACAGTGTCTTTGATACCAACATGGCAGCTGCTTTTTACACCCATGCTGCATTTCTGTTCTCTTGTCATGCTGTGCAACGAGGCTACACAGGTCCTATCCATGTGCCACACAGCGTACGCCTCTGGGGGGGGATACTGTTTTATTGCTGTATTCAAACAACAAAAGAATAAGCCTTTATCAAGATGCTGGTACTTTTGGCTTTGACATGTTTTACCACCTTGTTCCAGTGCAGAGGAGGTGGAGCTTTGTGATGATCCATGGACATTTAATTGGCTGTAGACTGTCATCTTCTGCTTGTGAGGGGCACTTTTTAACCCCATCACCCTTTAAAAGTGTAGATGGATGATGATATGTGTATGACTCACTGTTTCTATGTGCATGCTTACTGAAAGTGTACAACTGTGTACATGCATTTCAGCTCTATATCAATTTATATGGCTCCCTCTTTATTCTCAGAAAGGGCTAAAGCCACAAAAAGCCAATAATCTGTCTTTGTGAATTAACAGTATATGTTGGCTCATATACTGCTGTACAATATCACTTTTCTGCCACCATTTCATATCAGCTAATCATTTACAAACCAAAACTGGCCCATAAAAGAACCAGTACCAAAATGAAATGCATGTACATTGCTTGTCCGTGTCAAAACCTGAATTTGTGCGTGCTTACGGCACAAATGTGCAATTGAATATTTGCTTGTTTTATTTAAATGTAAATATCCATTTTCTTCTTCTTTTACTTGTGCTACCAAATTCTGTTTCCCATTGTGGAAAATACAAGATCCTGTCTTCAGTCCCTTTTATCTGGTGTCCCACTAGTTATGTTTGTTCAGAAAGGGAACCTTATATTTTATTTTTATACAATATTTTGTTAGTCTTTCCTCAAGATTGTTCCCTTTATTTTCATTGCCCCAAGCTTCCAATCCTCTTCTTTGTCTCAAGCTCAAAGGCAGACATCACTTACTGCCTACAGAAAAGAAAAAAACATTCCCACAATAAAACTGCATCTGCATAGAGGGAACTCAATCCCAAGATCAGCTAAAATATATATTACTGCTCAAAGGGACCTATTTTAGAGCGTAGTACTCCAGGATCCATTATTTTCTGTTCATATTGAATAATAAGGATAAGGAAAATGAAGAGCACGTTCAAGCTTTTGAGTTTACTGAAATGTTTGTGACGGCCACAAGCTGTTCAAAAGTCTTTGAACATTTAGTGCTGCTTCAAGGTTCTCGCGTTGTAATAAATGTTGCTGAAATTATAAATCAGCTTCCAAAATGATTCCCTCCCTGTTCAGAGAAAGTGTGAGATGTTTGTATTGCCAATGACAAACATGCAAGTGTTATTAAATTATGTGCTAATTGCTGTTGACAGAATGAGATTTGTGCCATACGTTTGTCATTTTTTCAGGGACTTGAAAATGGGAAAAACTTAAAGTTGTTGTGGTTGTAGCAGTTACCACACCCGCCAAGGTGGGACTCCTTATTTATTCTTTGGCGAGAGCACCGCCGTGTGGACATGTTGACAATGGCAAAACGATGTACAAAATTGATCTGATCAGGATGTACATTTGTGGATGTTGTGCATCAGACATGGAATCGAATGCTGTCCACAGCTAACATTGAGTGCTACATTTTTTTCTTTAATCCAGGGCTTGTATGCAATCTACCAATCATGAATCGGCACATATGTTGGCACTTGCTGTAACAGAACTTTTTTTATTTTAAGTAAAACCAATTAACAAGTTGCTTTTACTCATAGCATCTCAAAAATATAATAAACTATCAGCATTTCCACTGTTTATGAATACGACTCATTCATTAAGTCCCAGTTAGGACACTGAAACACATGACGCTGTTCAGCGAGTTCAACCAGTAAAACAAAGGATCAGGCCTCAAATAACCTTCAAGAAATACCTTAAGTCTTCTTTAAGGTATTTATATACCACACTTTCCAGAATGTCACCAAACCATAAAGATGACACATTGTCTACCTGTAGTGCAGGTTTTAAGCTTTTCCAAGAAAGACTAACTGCCCACAGCAGCCAAGAGGACATTGGGTTATCTTCAGCTGCATACTCTTCCTCCAACCTCTGACCTGCTGAAGCTTTTGGCCCAGAGCAAATCTACATAGCAAAAGCAACAAAATATACTTAAATTTTAAATTGAGCCTGAGTTGGCTGACACCCAGGTTCCTCTAAATGTTGCATAATGTCTTACTCACCTGTTCCCAGTATTGACGCAGGTAATGTTGGTCAATATTCACACAAGTATACTCTGCACCTCAGCAATACAAAACAAAAGGGAACCCATTGAAAAAACCTGTTTGAACTACAGGTACAGACCTCCAGCAGTTCATGCAAATATTAACTACACTAATTCAAGACTATTGAGAAAAGAAAACCGTTCCATATACATTAACTGCTGTACAAGCATTTGTTTCTCATTTCAGTAGGAACAGATACACAAATATACATGCACTGAAAGCATAAGGGCCATGCAGCATTTGGTTTTTGATTTTTTTATGAAACAAATGCTTGATCCAGGACCAATTATTTCATCTCTTTATCTTGGACTCATCTTATACTCAATCATGTGCTCAGTGTATTCATAGTGAAATAATTTCCGTGTGCGTCGTGTCAGGTAGTCTTTTATTGTCAACATTTTTTATAAATCATGCCAGTCAAGGAAAGTACAGAGTTACACCCATCATCTGAGAACGGCTGAGTGGATCTGGTTCACCAACATACCTGACATACTGAGGCCTGCATGTGGCAACACCACTGTCATGCCCTCAGTGGGATATGTCACAACCAAACACCTGGGAGCTATACCTCCGTAACCAGAAAAGTTGCTGCTGCTGTTGGGAGCTTAAGATGTTTTGAAATCAGACAGGATATCTGTTAGGCTCCTTTTGGCTTTAGTATCTGTGGTTTTAAAATAAAATGGTCTTCAGATGAGACATTAATGTATTCAAAAGGCAGATTAAAGTCTACCAATATGTGGCTGGTAGCTTGTCATTTCCAAAGCAGCTTTAACACAGACACATTCTACAATGACGATGCAGGTGTTGGCTATGCTTTCCAGACAGCCGACCTCAGCAGTGTTCCGAGCTGGCATCCGTTTGGCTGTCAATTTCTTTACAAAAATAAGATATTTATCAAAAGCAGAGATCAATGTTGTACCTCAGCCTGACAACTGCAGTCAATCCCAAACAGAAACAATCCATCCAAACCTCCCGTGTGGCACCTCTCTTTGGTCTCGGATGCACATTATTACACACACGACCAGAAACAATGACTGAAATTTTTAAGCACAAATTCCCAGTCAAAGTTTCCAGCTGTGCGGGTAACGGAAACACTGTAAAACAATTCTGCGAAGAGGAAAAAAAAAAAAAAAGTTATTGTTTTGTATATCAACAGTTAGTGCGTCATTATTAGGCCCACACATTTGAGCGTGCTCTTATTTTAGGCCTATACTGGCTGCATCACAAAATACACACAACAATCCTGTAGATCACAACTGCAAGCAAATACGGATTATCCGTGTTCTCAAACTCGTTTAATGTTAGTCTGTTCATTTGACTCATCGCTGTGCGCCAACACTATCATTCCGCAGCCCCAACAGGTGTTCGCACCATAACGAGCAGGACTGCTTGTTAACAGTGTTGCAAAAATAGAACAATATGTAGGCTACTGACAGGTTATTGAACTCACCTGTCATCCAATCATTCACGGTGCAAGAGAGTGATGAACGAGCTGCTGTATTCACCGAGTGAGTGAAATCAACTCTGAGGACTCAACGTCTTTTCCGTCTCTCACCTGGCAGGTAAAGAGGTGAGTGCAGCTGTCTATCAACTGCTGCACGCCGTGTTGAGACACGAAGACACACCCACTACGAGAGAGAGAGAGAGAGAGAAAGAGAGAGAGCGATACTACCAATTACTCTACATACTGGAGGTTTCTGTCATACATATTATATATTATTATATATATTATATACATATTTACCTCAGGTTAAATGTAAATCATTCGCAGAGAGAAAAAAAACATGCGCTTTCGCCACACTCTGATATGACTGTAAGGAAAAAGCACCAGTCATTTTAATCCAGTGCTCTCTCTCTCTCTCTCTCTCTCTCTCTCTCTCTCTCTCTCTCTCTCTCTCTCTCTCTCTTTCTCTCTCTCTCTCTGCCTGATGAAGCCTGGGGCGCATCTTCAGGAAAAACCGGTTGAGGTAGAACTATTTTGTCAGACGCTCAACTGATCCAACCCTCAACAGAGGAACGCTGTCTTTTTGGGGGGGTGGGAGGGAATCATTACAGCAGTTAAAAATGTAAATCACAAAAAAGAAAGATTTTTTTAAGTGAGGCTATTTAAACACTAGCCTACATTTCCAGTATTTCTTTTTTTTAAATAAATCTGAGCACTTTATACACTAATCCTCTAAGTATTAATCCTACACAGACAGGATTGCATCATTAGAGTTGCCTCTGTAGCCACACCTTCAGCAAGTCTTTTCCTAAATTACTTAATCTATCCACTTTGCATTTGCAGAATAGAGCTTGTGGTCTAACATGAGTCTGTGAATACATTTAGTAAATTCTAATCACTTGATATGAGGTAGCCCATAATATCAATGCGAGAGGCATGACACTTATATTTGTGGTCATATGCATAATGGGCATCTCATCTATACACTTTTTTAACTTTGACTTTCTCAAGACTTCTTGTATGAACCTAATCAAGTGTAGAATGACTCTCTCAGCCCTTGAGAAGTGGTTGTCATATTGTAAATGTTGAAATAAAGCTGCAGAAGGTAGGTGCTCCTGAATGCCGGCATGTTGACAAAAGCAAACATTCATAGAGAGGTGTATAAATTAAGCAGGCCGTTGGCCCTGAGGCGCTCTGTGCTGTGCCTGATGCAGGAATGACATCGGACTGGTTCAGAGATATACCAAGGCCCATCTTTGCAGGGAGTCACCCTTGTGTGCCTGCCAAGGCAATACTCGGGTGATTTGTTATAGCTTGCACAAAAGGACACAGTACTATTGAATTTATTTTAGGATCTTGATCAACTGGTACAATTGCAGTTTTAAGCAAAATGCCATAGAAACCCCTAAAGAGATTGGATATAAGAAATACAATATGTCTTGTTGTTGTATTATTCTATCTTATATCTTATTGGCCTGGTTAAGCTTTTGGCAACTTTTATGTACCTCACAGGTTTGACACGACTAACTTTTGAAAGGTTTGAAAATATGTTGCATGTTGTTTATTTGTAAGAGTAGCGGAGCATAATGAGGACCACAGCCCCTAACCTTCCTGTTCAGGGGAATACATGCTGTTAAAATGCTGAAATTGTTGTGTTCAAAGACATTGCTTCCCTGACCTTAGAGGACCCTAAGGTCAGGAAAAACCTGCACCAACTTTGATTTTACATGTTTAAATGTTTAACGTAAAACATCTCTCTTTGTGTCAGAATTTATCATGATTTCTACATAATTTTATTCTGCCTTAAAAGTCACAAAGAAGATTGCCTACCCTCTGGTGAGTTTGTATTTTTAATATTCTTCTGGTAACACATTTTATGAATCCCCACCAACCAACAAGCATAAAAAATACATAAAGTCAAAACACTTTTTTTTTTTTTAAGATTATTTTTGGGGCTTTTCCGCCTTTATTTTGACAGGACAGCTAGGTGAGAAAGAGAAGAGAGATAGGGAAGAGGAAATTGTCACAGGTCAGATTCTAAACCTGGACCACTGTGTCGAGGCATAAGCCTCTCAGTATATGAGTGCCTTCTCTACCCACTGAGCCAACCCGGCAACGAGGCAGTTATTCTACACAGTAAATATAAGTCAAAACTACTTACACAATGTCAAAAGCATACTACAACACTTGCCTTGTTTGTATTTGTAAAACCAGACGCACTCTAACAAACCTTTCTCACAGCAGGCGATGTGATTTTGCAGGAAATGCATGTGTACTGTAGCCTATATATAGTACCAGAGCTTTTGCATTGAAACACCTACTGGACTGTAGCCATCCTTAATGTTATGGACCTTTTTCACAGCAGACATTTTGACTTGTCATAGTAGGAAAAGCACAGCTGAAATTGATAACCTTAACGATGGCTCAATTCCATCAAGTGTCCCAGTAAGCTATTTCAGTGAGTCAGCATGCACAATACCAGGGCCTCTCCTAAGTGGAATGCAGCCATCATTAATGGTTTTGAATACACCTATACTCCTACTATGACATGTCAACATGTCTGCCGTGAAAAAGGTCTATTAGTTACAACATTGTTTGACAAGGCAAACCTTCCTTATGTGAGAAAGGCTTGAGATAATGTCACTACATTAATTAAAAGAACTGAGTAAGAATGGCTGTTTCTGTACAGTCAAAACGTTACTTGTTTGAGTCACTTGGTTACACATTGATTAATTGACTGTTTGAACAACATTGGAAGTATTGCAGTATAATTATTGCAAATATGGTATATATACTACATGCATATATTATTTGTGTAAATAATAATATAGTTGTAAATAAAAGACCAAAACTATAAACTAATACATTGACACTGAAGTCAGTAACAGGTGTCTTATTGTGTCCTCAGCCACACCTGCTCCTGGTGGTTGTTCTGCTCAGAAGGGCCACTAGATGGTGACATCCTCACATATTTTCCTGTTGGCCTATAAGAGCTTCACCAGCACTTTGCAAGTTGTGGGCTTTTCTAATGTAGGGTTTGCTTGATCAGGGTTTGAGGAGCTTTTTTTCAGCTAGCATCAGTTGGCTGCTGTCCCCTTTGAGAAATGTATTTTTAGACATTATAGAAAGCCACATGACTTTAACCTACGTTCGATTCGGTCCTCTCTACTTAGCAACTTAGAAAAATAAATATGTGGGTGTCATTAACTCCAATGATTTACTGCCACAACTGAGATTACACTGAAACTCCTCCCCGATATCGGCTTCCTCCTTTTGTGTGAGGACGATGGGAAGCATAAGGCAGCAGCTGCAGGAAGCCATGCTAAAGAAATCTAGAGAGGTCACACAGTGAGAAATACAGGAAGTCCATCCTTGACCTCTTTGGCAAGAAAATGTATTTTACATGGAACTATAATTATAATTTTACTGTAAATTAGATGCACTTTTTTCCAATGAAACCTGTCCAAGGGAAAACTGGTTTGGTCACTTGTGTGTAAACAACAGGTTTCACAGCTCGCTGCATAAAAAAAACGGCTAAAAGATTTGTGTTGCATCTGCAGTTTTGCAATCCTCCCGTTTAATTAATAGTAATTCTGTTACCCCAACACATTGTAGCCTAGTACAAGAGCAGCATAAAACAGGGCACTGGCCACTAAGTTTAAAACAATTAAGAGTTTACTACTGATCTCAAAGGACTAGTTTCCTGAGAAAAACAACCTTTATAAGCACCACATTTACACTTTCTGGCCATTTTATATCCACATAAAGACCCAGACATGTATTTGTTACAGGAAACAATGTCAGCCTGCTGATTTTTGATAAAGACTGGAACAACTGCCTCTTTCTTTGTTTGGGAGATCAGGAAATGTTTTTCAATCAATTGAGAATATATTCTCATTTGCAACAACAACCTGTCACATTCACACATTCATACCTGGAAGCTGCCCAGTATAACCACAGTCTGATCTGCTGGCCACTGAGCAGCTCCACTGGAGCAGGTGGGGTTAAGGGCCTTGCTCAAGGGCACCTCAGTGGTGGTAATGAGGGAGGGACAAGCACTGCTCTTTTCACTTTCTCCAACCAGATTTTATCCTGTCGGTCTGGGGATTGAACCGGCAACCACGCGGTCACAAGCTCACTTCTTTAACCTTTAGGCCACCACTGCCCGTAATATTTAAATGTGCGTGTTTATAATTTCATTTTATCCCTTTTCATTTGCTAAAGTTTGTCCTCATTTTCAGGATACAGACATCATTCCTCTACATAATGCCTATGCTAACATGCTGATGCTAAGCAGGAGCAATGCTTACAATGATCACCATCTTAGTTTAGCGTGTTAGCATTCTAACGTTTGCAAATTAGTGATTAACACATAGTGCAGATGAGGCTGATGGGATTGCCAATAGTTTTGCAGGTATTTAAAGGTGCTCTAAGCAATGTCACACATTTTTTAGACTACAACATTTTTTGTCACATACAGCAAACATCTCCTCACTATCCGCAAGCTGCATGTCCCCTGAACACACTGTAAAAAAAACGCGGTCTCTGTAGAAAGCCCAGGCTCCACAAACGCCAACAAAAACAAACTGTGCCAAGTTGCACCACACAACATAACAAACAGTCTTCCAGCGTTCCAGCCAGTAACCGACAAGAAGGATTTGGGGGTGGGGGGTGGGGGGTTGGTGGGGTTGGTGGGGTTAGTGGGCGGAAGCATGGAAGGGAGGGAGAGGGGACGGGATGAGGAGGAGGGAGGGGCGAACTAGCCTCACTTTGTTTGAAAATACTTTGAACATCAACAATAATTGCTGTCACCCAACATGGTTTATAGCACCTTTAATCACAAACCAGAATATTTACAAATTTTGACCAGATGATGGCGCTAGATGAAACGTCAGGGGATCACTAAAGTTACTACAGTTCATCTTCTGGTGACCAGTTAATGTCTGTACAAATCTTCACAACGGTCAATTTCATATTTCAGTCCGGACCAAAGTTGTGGGCTGACCGACCGACATTTGCATACCTACAAATTAATTTGTCTTTGTCCCAATTGTATGGCAGTTTAGATTTATGTTGATATCCATGATTTTTTTAATGTGTTTACTACTGTCTTTGCTGTGTGTGACTCTTACTCTACATGACTGTCTATAGGGTGTATCCGCTGATGAGGCGGCACGATCATAGTCATGCCGACTAACTTTTCTCCCTCCCTCATTTAAAAAAGTATCATACTTAATGTTACAGACTAAAGTACACCCACACACACTCTGTGACCTCTTCACCTTTTGATTTACATATTTTCTGTTCGGAGATTCATAGGAAACAACTGTTTTTGGCAGCTAAAAGGGAATGTGAAGGCCTAATTTAATTTTGGTTGCAAATATTGTAACAAATGCCTACGACACGATGATTCAATATGATTTCCAGCTGTGTCCGTAATTATGTAAAATTTGTAAAATTGTAAAAGATTATGTAAAAGTGACTAGAAACTATATTCAGCAGGGTACAGGATACACACATGCAGGCAGTGGTGTATTGGTGACCACAAGAAGGTCCTTAGTTCAAATCCAGGGATATGAACTAAGGACTTAAGTTAACCTGACTGAAGCTTTGCCGGGGACTTTCTGGCCCTTTTTTTTATGAATTTTGTGTGTTCTTTCTGTGCCTAAATTAGTTTCCTGCCTCATTCCAAAGATATGCCCGTAGGTGTGAGTGTTTGTTAGGTACCTTTTGCCCAATGTGAACTGGGATAGGCTCCAGCCACCCTCGACCCTACAGATAGCAAATGAAAAAAATGGCAATGAAATCATGAAATGAGAATCATTAAAACATTGGGGCTTGGTATTTAATTTTTTTGTTTTTAGCCTCTTCTGTGTACTTTGTGACAGAGAAGAACATGAGGTGTCCGGTGGCTGAATGACTAAGACACATCATATAACCACAATGACTCTGGTTAAATTCCAACAGGGCACCTTAGTTGCATATTCCCCCTCTCTCTCTTTGCATGTCCTGTATGTATATGTACTATCACAAAGTAAAGGTAAAATGCAGCGAGCTAAGCACCCTTAAAGCTTGAACACAGGAATTGGCCTTTTAAGTTTTTAGTGGAAGGAATTATGAAGCTGTTTACAACAGGTTCAATGTCAGGGATTCAAACTCAGAAAGATATTGATACCATAAACAAGTAGTAGGCCAACTGCATTGTAAATTATTATTCCATTTTGAAAAAATAACCTAAATGCATAGACTTGCTGTCGAATTAGTTACACTTTTCCTCATGCCAGAAAGTATCACAAATGAAAAGAATATTATGAACTTGATTAAACGTGCTGTTTTAATATTAGTTGCTAGTCTATTGACACGTGCATGTGCTCCTCTGATGGTCCAAGTTTCTGAAATCGGAAGTCCTTCGTCCGACTTCGGTGTGTTTACATGCGTGTTTACGTGCGTGTTTAACCACAACAACAAACATGGAAACTACAAAGAAGATGTGTAGGATATTAAAAAATTATATTTGAGCAAAACGTTTATATATAATATAATATATATATAATATGGGAATTAATAAAAAGTTTCTCACCGTTAAAAAAAAACTATCTAGTTTTATGTCAATGACACATATGACGTCAACTCAGCAAGTCGGGCACCAAGATCTTTCCCGAGTTTCCAAGTTGTTGTTCTGACTTTAACCGGTTTTCACATGCATTTTCCAACTCAGAAACTTGTTTTTCTGATGTGCCTGACATCACATAAGCAGCAAAACACTTTACACATTTTCAGCCCCTTCCTGTAAAATGGTGATACATTTTACTTTCATGAACACACACCAGCACCTGTTGCACATGTTAATCAGCACATATACAGTACAAATCCCTAATGCTTTTACCATCATTATTCTCATGAAATCCTCCCTTGATGGGAATCGATTGAAGGTATACGGGAAGGTAGCCAACAGCTGATATACAAACCCCATGTTGTGGGAGGAGAGATTGTCGGGATGAGAGATGACATAATCTTTTCTATATAGATCTCTGGTACTGAACAAGTTATAAAAGGAAGTCTGTTTTTATTCAGACAGAGGTCATCTGGTTTAATAACTTGTTATGGTACATTTTAGCCATTTTAACAGTTGATTGATGTTTTTTTTGCTACACAAGAGAATCACAGGGAAATGTCCTGATATTATCATTAACCATCTGGTTGTGATATGCAGCCTGCAAACATACAGCAGGAATTCCTTGGAAATAAAGTTTTACCATATCAGTGATATTAAACAATAGCTGTGAAAAAATGAAATAAATAAACTTAGTGCCTGTGAGGGAACGATACATAATGAATTGCTTTAGGCAAATTCAGACCGGTGCTGTGACTAATTGACACACAATGTTTTGATGGAGGCGTGTTCCAGGAAAGGGTGGACACTGATCCCATCTAACAGGCAAATGCGTTTGTGAGTGCGAGTGTTTACAAACTGGCATCCCCTTCACCAAATATGGTAAAATAATTTGGTAATTGTCTGGGTAAAGTGAAGACCATTTGTATATGTAAACACAAGCTTGCTGCTGTAGTTTGCTGAGCAAAGGAATGACAATTGAGAAATTGAGGTGAAAGACCTCTTTTACTGAAGTTTTTGTCAGTTTGTTTCTTGTGTTGTTGCTGTTGTTGTTATGACTATGATACTACTGACATTTACATTAAACTCAATGTGTAATGACAGACACTTGTTGCATAAGGCTCTGTCCTAAAGTGAGTGATTTGACTAAAAGTGGCTATGTGTAACTTTCAGTTTGTCTAGCGGCTGCTTTGGACAAAAGCGGTAGTGTTTTTACCACACCTGCTGTCGTGAAGCTCTTTTATTTCGATGCTGTATTGCCCACTGTAGATTACTGAGTTAGCGTTACCGGGAGGTCATAGGCCTATAATCGTGATGATTATTTTGTTCAGACAGAAAATCATTCATTTACAATAAGAGCATACGTTCAAGATGCATCGTTGCTTTTCAATTGTTGCATACGGTAACATTGTGATACCCGGTTTAGCTTACGATACCCGGTTTAGCTATATAGCCTACTCTGGATGTATCGTAAGCTAAAACGGGTATCACTGTCACATGTGTCACGAGCCAAAGCTTTAAGAGTTTGTTGTAGCAACCAACGTAATAATAACTAAGATTTAATAGCGCATTTCATGAACCCCAAAGACGCTTTACACAAGTACAGGTGGACAATGGAAAAGATAACAGTAGGCCAACACAAACATGGACTAAAAGGAATAAAAGCTCTAAATGGAAGGGGGACGTAACTTAGTCTAGACTAGGCCTACTGGTGTACAACCACATTGTGTATTGTAAAGTTGTCTTTCACGCTCCCTTTTAGCTTTTAGTTGTTCTAAGTTTAATTTCCTGCTTTTTTGTGATGTCCCTGCCCCAGTTTCAGCCATAAGTACCGCAGATAAGCGTATAAGGAAATCTCCTGACACCTTTTACCTGGCTGGATACAATAACACAGGCTTTTCTGGTGTTACTCCGAAATCTGTGACCCGGCAGAATGTTTGCTCTCTAGCGCCATCTACCTGCCGTAAATCAGTTTGTGACTTGAAAAATCGGACCTGGGCAGAGGCATTAATAAAAACTATATAAAAACAGTGTTCTTTTCACTGTGAGTCTCGATTGCTGTTACAGGTCATTTATGATCATCAGATGAAAAATTACACAGTTTCAGAAACATTTAAAGGTCCCATGGCATGAAAAATTCCCTTTATGAGGTTTTTTTAACATTAATATGCATTCCCCCAGCCTGGTCCCCCAGTGGCTAGAAATGGCGATAGGTGTAAACCGAGCCCTGGGTATCCTGCTCTGCGTTTTAGAAAATGAAAGCTCAGATGGGCCGATCTGGAATCTTGCTCCTTATGAGGTCATAAGGAGCAAGGTTACCTCCCCTTTCTCTGCTTTGCCCGCCCAGAGAATTTGGCCCACCCGTGAGAAAGAGAGAGACATCATGGCTTTCAAACGAGCAAAGTGGCAGTTGATCAAGGCCATACCCCCACCCTCCCCTTTCCCCCCCTCTCTCCTCCTCAATAGCTACAGACACAGAAATGGCACATCCTAAGGAAAGCTCATTGTGGGACTGGCTCTAGTGGCTTCGGATACAGTATTAGGGGACCACTAAGGTCTATATAAAAGCATCCAAAGAGCGCCATGTCATGGGACCTTTAAAAGTTACCTATAGTAACTTTAACACAATGTATACAATGTGTTCATCAGCTCTACATGCCAGGTGTATGAGTCCTTCTTGGTAGTCAAAACTAATGGGGCCAGCCAAGCTGCAAGTGAGACCCATGTGAGCAATGATGACTTGTTAAAAACTTTTCCTTCATTTGCCACTCAAATTTGCACATTGGCCTTACTCCACGTAACCACTGAATGCCCACCATAGACAAAAGGGAGCCAGTGGACACACTTTGTGGTATTAATGTTACCTACTTAACTGAGGCTATGTTGAGAAATGTTGATTCAACTATAAGAACGTTTGTGACCGTGTGAGATTCAGACATTGTTTCTTCAGTTGTAATATGATTGTGAGTATAAACATCAGAATGCAAGTGTTGCTTACAGGCTGCAGTAACTGTCTCTGACTGACAAGGTAAGTTGAAAGTGATTTTTGATAAAGACTGGAACAACTGCCTCTTTCTTTGTTTGGAAGGTCACTTCAGGAAAAGATTTTGTGTGTGATTTTTAGTCAGTTTTACTTTTTTATTAAAATGTGTTTACAATTTAATTTTAGCCCTTTTCATTGGCTAAAGTTTGTCCTCTATCATTTTGAGGATACAACATAATTCCTCGACATAATGGTAAGTTGAAAGTGTCAGCTCATCTTTTTAGTTAATTTGTATGTAATTCGTGTAGGCTATATATTATATTTATATATTTTTTTCTTGATGTTCTGATTTGGAATGATTTTAATGTAGATTTTATTGTTGATTATACGTTTTGTATTTTTTCTCTGAATACGATGGTATTATGATTATGGCACTTGGACTCCTGCACCAATGCTGTCTTTACATCAAGGACCACAATGGAAATACGTCTTGGATTTGATTGTGTTATCCTTGAGATGTGTGTGACCTGGGGTTCTCTATCTTATTGTGTCAAGTTAACTAAAATACACGACACTTTAAGGGGGAAAGGCAATCATTTCACAGCCTAAACTTACTGGTGTTGAATCAGATTTTATTTCTTCAGAATAGTCTGTATTTACCGCAATGTATTAACTGGTAAGACTTCGATCAGAAAATCTTCCCATCATCCACTGCAGATGGAGGAGAGATCTCATGCGTCACGCGCCTTGGACTTTAAATAGAGGCTGCAGGGAGGCATGTAGCATACTGTCTAACGGTCTGTGAGAGCAGTTGACTACTGGCTTCAGCGACTTCTGCTCACTCTCTGCTAAGTTTCCAAACAAGTTATCAGAGTTTTTTTAATTCATTGCTCTCTTGCCGCTCTGCTGTTGTCTGGATAACATGGCCAGCTCGGGACTTCAGCTCCTCGGTTACTTCCTCGCACTTATCGGTCTCGCGGCCACTGTTGCCGCTACTTTGATGGTTGAATGGAAGAAGCAGTACCAGGGCAAAACTTACCGCATCTATGAGGGCTTGTGGATGAGCTGCAGTGGCAATGAGAGAACAACCTGTGAATTTCACCAGTACCTCCTGAAGCTGCCACGTAAGTTTATTTATTTATTTATTTTTATTTATCGCATCTGCATCTCCTCTAAAAACCAGACGCTGCTTGTTGAGATACCTTCCACTGACAAAGAGTTACTATAATTAGCCTGAAGTGCGTCTTTGTCGTGTAAGCTCTTAGGAATGACATAATTTCTCTTTATGGCATGTCTGATGATATTCATATAGGAGTTTTTTTTTTTTTATTCTATTCTAGAATTAAGGTACTGCCAATTTTGTAGAATTATAATCTTCATTTCAGCTTTATTTTGAGCTGTTGAAAAAGTTCAAAGTTTAAGCCTACTGGGTTAACCAGAAAAAGACTGCACACATAATACAATAATATGAGTATTATGTAATATCTTATAGAGATCTTTCCAAAAATCACAGACTGTATCCATGAGAGGTTTACTGTACAGTATGTACTAACATTTAACCCTTCTGCTCCTCTAGCTGAGGTCCAGGCTACCAGGGCCGTGATGCTGGTCAGCGTCTTCCTCTCCTCTGTGGCGCTGATGGTCTCAACCGTGGGAATGAAATGCACCCGCTTCATGGACGGCAAAGCTGAGTTCAAATCCGCAGTAGCTATGATTGGAGGAATCATGTTCCTGATTGCAGGTGTGTTCAGTGGCAGCAGAACCAGACAGTCTTTCACAGCCACTCAGAATGGATAAGGTGTCAAATATAATGTGCTTATAATGTTCCCATACATTATATTTTTTTTATTTGACCTTTAACTAGGAAAGCTTCATTGAGATTTAAAATCAGTCTGTTTTCTACTGGCCAAGATAGGCAGCAATAACAGTGACTAAAAACACAAGAAAGATATCCCACAAAACCAAAATTAAATGATTAAGTGATTATAAAAATCAGGACATTTCTAATACAATCATGTAAAAGATTTCATCCTGTAAACGACCTAACTGGCTCTTTCAAAACAGCCCAAGAGCTGTTTAAAACCATAGAAATAAATAACTAAGACTGATCCAAAACAATAACTAAATGAGAATAAAATATCAAGACTCTAAACTACCGCAAGTCATCAACAGCCACCAGAGAAAGCACCCAGTTTGTGCAGCAACGTGAGCAGAAATATCATCAGCACATAAGAAAAACTTGACCACCTATATTAGGTTAGTCGAAAGATATTGCCTTAATCATTTCATAATTGAAACCTCATGAAGTCCTATGAAGTAATCCCCGGAAATTGTAGTTCTTCTGTTTATTCTCCATCTCTACTATTTTATCATCCCTAAAACGATAATAAAACTGCACACACAAAATCAGTAAATGCAGTGTCTTAAAACAAAGATAGCAGGATTTAAATAAACACTGATGAAAAATATGATGTGTTTTCTTGTTTCAGGTTTATTGACCATTACCATGACTTCCTGGTATGTCAAAATGATTGTCCAGAAATCCTATGAATACCATAGCCTGACCAGGTACACGCACACACACACACACACACACACACACACACACACACACACACACACACAAAAAAATTGTCACACACAGTTGATTCTGTACATACATCTTAACGTATGTGTGTGTGTGTGTGTGTGTGTGTGTGTGTGTTTTCTCTGCAGTGCTGAGTTTGGTAATGCCGTCTTTGTCAGCTGGGCTGGCGGCTTCTTCACTATGGCTGGAGGGGCTTTCCTAAGCTGTCGGAGATGCTCAGGGTCCCAGACTGGGTCCATCAGCTCCAACCACCTCCTCCCCACCACCCACCCTAAGTCAAACTACGTCTAGTGGAGGAGGGCAGGGGAGAGGCCCTGATACAGTCATTTCAGCGGTGAATTTACAAACTGGAGCAGGTTGTGTTTTTACGATGTGGAAAATGCCAATGCAGGATTATAAATACTACCTATCGAACATGAACACAGTTACCAGGATCAGAATTACACACACGATCAGTCTGTTTGTACTGACTTTAAATCCCAGTTTATAGCTTGAGCTTTTCTATTTTAACACAACACCTGTGTTTGTTTGTTATGGCGTCAGTCATTGCTGTAGTTTCTGCTGCTCTCAGCTATTTGTTTTTTTTCATTCAGAGAAATAAAAGGAAGGATTACATTTGTTAATAATTTCAAAAATTCTAACTACATATTATTATATCAATTCTTTCAGGTCTACTGTAAATGTTCTGAACTTTGTCAGCCTGTTTGTGTAAGTATAACTAGCAATGAAGAACACTTGATTTAATAGTTTATTCAGACATAAAGTTTTGACACTCTGTTGGCAAGATTTCTGTACATTTCATTGCTTTTCAAATTCACGCTGGTGTTTATATAATGTTGTGTATGTTAATTATATGACTAAAGTTTTATGTTCTTTTTTCTATTTTCATCTATTTTTTTGTTATCCAACACATTATGTGGCAGTTTGAAAAACATTTTGAAATAAATCAAATGTTTTGGTTTTCTTTACTCAGGTTTACCTTACTTTCTATTATATCACATACAGTGTTACACTTCTTTTTTGTTGTGTAGAACTCAATAAATCACTGCTGACATGGTAAATACTTGTCATTCTAATTTATATAATCATAATGAGATTATATATTCGTAGCATGTGTGTTTGTTTTGAAAAAAAAAAGTCATATCATTTTAGTCAGTCCCTCTTTGAAGCGTTATGTTTTAAACACTCAAACATTGACTTTTGATGCAGGCAGAATCTTTGGACTCAATGGAAGGTTTGTTCTTATCAGGACAAGTGAAGGTTTTAGGCAAATGATGTGACATTTTCTCTGTTTTCTCTGTCACTCATGACACTAAATTAATGTTTCTTCTTGAATTAATTTCTTTCTTAAATTACTCTTTATACTCAAATTCTGACTCCTAGGGTGCAGTCCAAATCAGTGAATGATTCCCTTGCCTAACATGAGCAGTGTTATGGTCAGTGGTGAAAGAAGTGCTCAGAACCTTAAAGTATTATACCACACTGTAGACATTTACAGAAGTGTTCGCATCAACATGTACTTAAAGTACTAAAAGTAAACACTCATTATGTAGAATGGCTAATGGTGCTCCAGTAATGAGAGTTTTCCTGACACTCAATCCCTTTCCTTCCTCTCGCTTTACCCTCTACATACTGTATTCACTGGCATCTGGTATCACAGCTACTCCCATTGTGAGCTCAGAATTGATTGGAAGGGGAGTAAGGATTTCTATAGAAACCGAGCTGAGATTCAGTGTTATGAAATCTTCCCTAGGAAAAAGGAGTGTTATCTCAAACCCGGTAAATGTACTTTTGACATTTTGTTACAAAAGAATACAAAAGACAAGAAACAACTACACAAGAGAAAAGATGGCCTTAAAATAAATAAATCAAGTCTGAGGGGATTAACTCCTTGCATGGCAAAATGATTTGATCCTTTGATGATATTAATTGCAGAAGACTTTGGTGCACAGGTAAGCCTTCCTGGACAGGGTCAAACTGAACCAAGAAACAGCCTCATTCTTTAGTGGAAACACAAATAGCAGGAGAATGTGTTGTGTCTTCGGCGGATGTCAATTAATGTAGGAATCTCTCATGGGACTGGCACCCTGCTGCAGAGACACTTCCTGAACTCTCAGAGTGGAAGTAAAAACAAGGATATTTTTAAAACTGATTACTGACTACAACAAACACAAAGGTAAACAATGAAGTGAGCGATCTACATCTTTCCGTAATATTATTTACTTACAGATAATTTTGGCCCATCATATATCAAATTAATAAAGTCTGGGCATAATGAAATCTTCAGGACTAAAAGACAGCAGACTGAACAAAAACACATGTGGGTGCATCTATGTTTCTTGTAGTAATTTTATTATAGAAGCAGTTTATGCTGCAGTAACAACTGCAATACAATCCAGTACAACAGTCCTACAATAAAATGCTACAAGTGTGAGTTGTTGATTCAACTCTCCTGTTTCCTGTTATTTTGTGCATTTATTGTAGGTGTATGGACTTTGTACAAACACGTAGAGCCATTCATACTGAGGCATCTTTTGCTTTAATGTGTTTTCTTTCTTATCCATTATACCCTGTACCTTTTTCACATTCAAACACCGCTGTTATCTTTGCAAATAGAAACACAAATGTCCTTACTGTAAAGAAGTTAAAACCTCAGCAGTATCAAAACCTTTTTTGAACAGGGAGTATTTTGTGATCCTCCCACACACTCACTTACTCACTTAGTTTATTTAGAAACGGTGCACACAGCACAAACTGGAATTTAGATCTTAGAGGGGGATTTTGGTAAAAGGTTGAGTGACTATTCAGGATGCCAGTAAAGTGTATTTTAATGCAAGTTTATGTTGCTGAGAATGACATGTACCGCCCTCTAGTGGTCTATTATAACATTATAATAATATAAGTATAACATTTGTCTACACTTGCAGCTTACAGTATCTACTGTCTATGTTAGTGGATTCACAGAAGTGATTTTACCGGCTCGGCTACATACCATCACCTCTGTAGTTTCAAGGAGTATTGGGTTAGCAGTTGCTCAACATGTTGATGTATTATTTATTTATTTAAGATTCACGTGTTTTTGTGTGTGTGTGTGTGTGTGTGTGTGTGTGTGTGTGTGTGTGTGTGTGTGTGTGTGTGTGTGTGTGTGTGTGTCCAGCACAAAATTCTGGGCCCTGTAGAAAGCTATTTTCTAAGGGCCCCTCTATTCTCATTCTAGCCAAGGGGTTAAGCGAGCGTCCACAAAGCGTAGCTTTGGAGCCATTTTGTTGCTATCAAGCCATCACCCGCTGTTAGCATTCCATTGACTGCCATTCATTTTGGCGCCACTTTGACAGCCAATAACTTTATATCTGAAGCGTTTACAGACTCTATTTGTCCAATGTTTATTTCTAAAGAAACACGACAATGTATAAAAGGCTCCATTACCTTGTATCTCACGTTATGGCTCCGTAGCAGACGTTTTTGTAAAAAATTGTGTCATAACCACGCAACTTACTGTCGCATAGTAGAGGAATTACCGTACAGGAAAGGAGAAGCTCGCAGGCAGTTTTGACTTACATTAGCTGTTTAAGTTTAATTACTAATGTTAACTTGCATTTTAGTTAGCAATAATTAGCCTGTGCCTATGTTATCTCTTTACATATACCTACGCTCTCCGTCTCTGCAAAATTGTGAATGACTGAGATTTCTTTTGGCACAGTTACCAGAAGACTTACAAATTTCAGACAGGTTGCTCATGTCACATCTACGTCTTCAAGCTCAGTTGGAGGCTGTGCAGTAACACTCAGCTATCACCGGAAAAGTGCTTCTAATTCACTTCACTGGTCTCGTATATTTTTGGGACTCACATTAGGGCCCTGGGTACTCAGTCTCCTTTTCCCCCCAGTTCGACGCCCCTGTGTGTGTCTTTGTGTTTGTCTTACATTTGTCTGTGTAAGGAAGCTGAGAGGTTGGTTTTAAAAAACAGTGATTAAACTGCTTATAACTGAAATAGCCTCCAGAGGGAGACAGTCACCTTTAAGTGGATTGTGTCTGATTCTCACACTGAACCCCCTAAACGAAAGAAACTGCCAGAAAACAAGACAGCAAGTATTTGTACATATATCTCACCATACTAGATTATGTGAAAAACAAACACTGAAAGTATCTACATAGCCTATTTTTGTATTGCTTTATTTACCAGGGATAGGGCACATTAATAAACAAACGCTGTTTTCATCTGTAGCCTAGTCTCTGGACAGATGTTACAAATTCATCCCCCAAAAAAGAACATAAGATTAAAATGACAAAGTTGTTGATTTAATATCCTTGCGCCATTTTCTTGGAAAACACAGCTAGGCTACTTAAAAAGCATAGAGCTTCTTGAATTAATGGCCGATCTCAGTAAAACGTTGTATTAATCTAATCTAAATAGTTTTAGATAGGCACATTTTTGTCTATGAGGAAAACTCTCTTTTTATGCCGTTGGTTTAACAGAGGAACTTTTCTTTTTCAGGCATCTTTCTAGTCACTTTTAGCCACGCTTTTATCTTCAATGTTTCCTCAAAACCGCAGTGGAACCTTTGGAGATTTAATATTTTTCTTATATTGTTTAAGAGACGAATAAAGAACCGTGTGGTGAAATGACGTGAAGTTGGTGTTTGTGGCGACCCACGGGACTCCCTGAAGGAAGGACCCTCCAGCAGCCTGGAAGGAAAGCTGTGATTGTAGCTACTTTGGCCATTCATGTCTTGGAGGGGAGGAGTTAGCAGAGCCAGAGAGGGGTCATAACAAAATGTGTGTCCCCGACTGACTAAAGCAACATTATTTCCGCCCTGGTCCGGTGCCGTCCTGAGTATCTCTGTGAGGAGCTTTTAAATGGACTCTAAAACGAGTCGAAGCTGGTTGTTGTTGTTGTGACTGACAGCCGCTCGGTCTGCTCTCCACCGGTCGCTCCTCACTGTCTGAACAGAAGCAGAGGATGGATGGAAACTTTTCACCGGCTGCTATCTTCTCAGTAGTCCTGCTCACCGTCGTGTTGTCATCCTCAACAGCTTTCCTGGAGCCTTGCGACCTTTTATATGACAAAGCGGTGCAGGCATTCTCCAACGGGGACTATACAAATGTGGTGCGCTATATGGAAGGAGCGCTCAGCAGCTTCACAGAAGTCCGGCACACTAAAGTCCGGTGCCGGTTGAGGTGCCAGGACCAGCATCCTTTTGATGAAACCTTCTCGGACCTGCGCTTCACCGACGTGCTGCTCCGGAGAGCGGCGTGTATGAACACATGCATCGAGGAGAAACTTGGCACTCAGTCTGTGCATAAAATCAGCGAGGATGTAGTGCAGGACTTCCACAGGAGGATCCCCTACAACTATCTTCAACTGGCTTATCAGAAGGTAAGTGAGGGGGGAGTAGCAGAGTAAACTAGCTCTGAATGAGCACTACTGTGCTCTACTCAGCGGGGAATTATTTATCTCGCTGATCTGCTTCACGTTACCTGCTACAGCTACAGCATCATCAACTGTTGCTGCTACCCGGGCAACTGATACAGAGGGATCAGATAAGAGGTCAGCTGCACAGCACACATGTAGAAAACAAGTGTAGGAAACATGTGTTGCCAATCCACGTCAGTATTTGTACATCCAAAATTTGCCATAATACTCATGTGCCAGTAGCCTACCTCACTCATGTGCAATACATCTTTGTCCTACATGGGACATTTGTTACAAAACAATTTTTTTTTTCAGGTCCTGATAAAAGTTGAACATGTTGACCTATCAATCTAGCTAGAATTACATTTTCTATAAAGAATACATTAAACATACATATAGCAAAACACATATATAAAGAATTGAGCAAAAAATGTGTACTGTTAACATTAAAATGCAAGACAAAAATGAATGTACCACATCTCTGCCATATATGCCGTTACTGATATCAGTGTGGTAAGCCAATAATGGTGGCCTGCTGATAATAGCTATCAGTCGCACTCTGTGCAGAAACCTAAATAATAAACAAGCTTTGTCTTAGTTCTTTAAAAGTAAATTTTTATGTAAAAAGTGACATTTTCAGTCTTGACAGCAGCAATATGCAACAGTGTGATGTAATGCAATACATGTGTGCATGTATCACACTCATGATGTCAAAAACGACTATCCTGTTGATATTAGATTAAGTTACAGGTAGATCAAGGCCCAGCGGCCTGATTACAGCTGGCTGACTCGACAGATGTCTGTGCACTTGCTTCAGTCCTTTGTTTACAACCATGCTTTCGATTTTATGGCTCCTCTGTGTGCAGTCAGTTATTTTTGAGTAAATGTTTGTAGATTTTTTTTGTTTCTCCAACTTTTTCTTTCTCTTTTCTGCTTCATCCCACATCCACAATGGTAGCAACACACTAGTGTATAACTTAAGATCTACTTAAAAGTGCAGTCAGATAATAGATAACATGTGCTTTTGTATTATTGCAACTCTTAAACTGCCACTATATTCCTCAATCTCTAAACTATAAAAATCTTTGTTATTCGTTCTACATTCATACAAATTTCCAGAGCAGCATTTCCCATGAGGTTTATCTCTTGCCTGGGACGATGTTGAGCGCTCTGCGTGGGAAAAATCCAAGAGACGGATAAAACAGGAGAGCTGGGAACAAAGTGTAATTGCTGATTCAGATTCTGATGTACTATATTTGTCCCTGATGAGCGAGTGAGTTTGATGTGTCTGTCGAATATTTGCCGTCAGTTTCGTATTGGTAGCATCACAAATGTATGAACATCTCCCATGTGATGGCAATTTTGTATTCAAAGCGCCTTATTTAGAAAGAGTTGGAAACCCCCCCCCCCTTGTTATAAAGTGATCTATTCATTAGGTTGACTGCAGGTGTGTGCTAGCATGTTTTGTGTGGAAGAAAAAAACGGTAACAGGAACATCCTGAATGTCTCCCAACCTCCCTTTATGCTGACTATTATTGTGGACTTCTGACAGATGAAAAGAGTGGAACTTGAGCTTTACAAATACTGCATTCAACAGGAAGGCATACAATAAGATGTGTGATTGCAACAATGATACAATGATTCCTGCAGGGAAATTGTCTTTCTGCATCCGTCCCTCAAACAGCATGGTCTGGGTCAACTTCAGGACACTTGCAGTTTCAGTGTGACTATCATACAGCCGTGACTACATGTTAGTATGTAAAAATAATTAACTTAGGCTATGGTTGAGTATTATTCAACATTTGACCTTCATGTGAGTAAGAGAGAGGCATTTTAACCCAGTTGGAGCTCAGCTAGGAAGCTGGCACCATCTCCTCACATGAACCTAAGACCCAGTCGACTTCCACTTTTGCTGACTGCAGACCAGCTCCACATGCCAGGGTGATGACACACAGCTTCCACCTTTCAGAAGTGGTGGGAAGTTAATCCACAGTCTTACTGTCTGCTGGGCAAATGGTTTCTCCGTTTTTTTCTGAATCAGCAGAGAAAGAGCTGATGTGATCCTCTCATAAAATTGCATGCTTTGGTCTAGACATGAGCATAGACTCAGTCTTACACACAGATCCTCGACCAGCTGTAAAAATATTACTAATCTTTTGTGATTAGAATTATGATTTCTCTAACATCTGTTTAGAGAAGTGGCACATTTAGTTTTTTTCTCTCTCACAACAAAGCAGAAACTGAAGCTCTCATGAATGTTTTAGCAGATCTTTATTTCGGCCTCCTCTGTGTCTCCTAGCGTGTTGACGTCTTTCTGAACTGAGTACACAGGAGCACATCAAGGCAGTGAGCTCCGATGTTAATCTTACCACAGGTAAGGAGAGGCCCAGCTGGAGCGTTCCCATTGGCCAGGCTGATCAGAGCACATCAGACCAGTCAATGTGTACATATGCACATTAGCATCTGAATCGTGTGTGTGTGTGTGTGTGTGTGTGTGTGTGTGTGTGTGTGTGTGTGTGTGTGTGTGTGTGTGTGTGCACCCTCACGTGTGTGTTAGTATGGGGGTATTTGGTGGTGTTTGTGAAAATAAATAACATTCCTGCACATTCCAGCGTCACACTCCCTCCTCCTGACATCCTCTGGCACAATGCTTCCATTGGGCCTGTTAGAGGCTCCACAGTCACCAACTGTTCTCACTCAGGCTGCTGCGTATGTCCCCAGCTCGCCCATCATTTAGCCTGGCAAATATTTTATTTTCCTGTTGTGGTCTGTTTGCTTTTCTAAAAAAAGAGAGGTATTTCAGGTATTAAAGGGAGACTTCTGTAGCTGCCATTGGGCTGGACCCTGATGGCCTCCAGTGATCTCTGGCTCTGGCTACAGCTCTTGCTACAGTTGCCCAACTGCAGAGGGATCAAAGGCCCTGAACTGCCCGAGGGACAAGAAAAGATCCTATCTCCAGCCTCTATATCCTTAATCTGATACATTTTACAGCGCTGCCGATCCAAGATGTTTCCAAGTGATTGTGAAAGAAGGGCTCTGTGAATTTATCAATGTTTATTTAGATTATGGAAACATTTTGTGAAAATCATATAAAAACCATAATACAAATATCCAGAGACAAATTTGGTTGTAAAAATACTACATGAGTTGCAAACACTGTAACATTTGTTTTTCTATTTAGATAGACTTGCGCATAAATAGTAGCTAATTTGCATTTTCACAATTTTTACTTTTCATTTTCTCATACTGAAAGCCTTTTACTATTGCAGGACTTTTTAGGTGCATATGGGCTTTAAATCCTAGTGAAAATCTCTTTAAACTGTCATTACCTTCTAATAATCTGGGTATTTTTCTTTGAAAATAAGTTAAAAATGATGAGCCATAGGTATAAGCTCTTAAGTTCCACAACCTACTAGTTGGTCAGTCATTACAAACTTCCATCAAAATATTTAGGAGCCTGAATGCAGTGCCCAAGGACAGCTAGACACACACTCTTGTCGTAGCGTCATGTAGTGTGTGCATTTGTGCTCACCTCACATTACATCTCACATAACCAGACCATAATTGGGTTTGTTTGACAGCTCACATTAGACTGGCATCAAATATATAATTTGTATTAAAGGTGCCCTGCCACATGTATTTCATTACTTTGTGGTAATGTCTGAAGTTATACAATGGACTCTGTAACATTTCTTATGGAAAAAAATGCCTTGGTTACCTTGTTTCAAGCCATTCTAGCGTGGTATAGAAAGCCTACAGGAAGACTCAGCTCGATTTCTGCCAGTTCTCATTAATATTCAATGAGCTAAGCTGCTTGACTCTGATTGGTTAACAGCTAGCCAATGAGAGCCTGGCTATCAGCATCCTTTACCCAGCGCAACTGGGCGAGCTCATGAATAGTAATGAGCTCAGGCAATATGATGTCAGACTGACCAGCTTTTGTAATTGGCCTGATTTCTCCGCTTATTTCTTTTCAGTGGCTAGAGCTGACATAGGAGGTAGCAGTTCATTTTCACATTCACCACATAACACAAACACATATGGACCTAACATATTTCAAAAAATACAAGTAAAAATGGTTTTGTGTGGCAGGGCACCTTTAAGGATTCTCTATGTTCCAGACGAGTTTGGGGAGATTTTGATATGGCATTCCATAATGATCCTGTTAACGTGCTCATCCTGTTTAAACCCACTTGTCCAGACAAGACATTTGGAGCCACCGATGTAAATGTAGCGTCAATGTTGAGGATTTACAAGGATTTACAAGGATTTACAAGCCCCAAGCTGAAAGTTGCAAAGGATTTGACACACACAAGGCATTTCTTTTAATTGCACTGACCTCATAGAGAAGTCTTGTGAACTTGGGACACAACTATCCCATCTTCATTTTGTTTTGAGAACTTCCCTGTCTCCCAGCACGATGTTAAAAGGTGACAGTAGGTCAGGACAGTCTCTGAAGCCTGCTGATGTTGTGAGCCTCTTCTGGAATTTTCTCTTTAAAGTTCAACCCATTTATAATTCCACTGTGAATGTGATGATTTGATTACAATACAGCAGGCAGCTTGTGGCTCAAGTACAGCCCCCCTTTAGATTGCCTTTTGATGGCCACAGGGTGGGATGAAATCTGCTGGCTTGGTTTTGATTACAGGTTTGGTGGTGTGTTTGTGTGGTAATGATTGCAAAGCTTTTGGTACATTCTTGCTGTGATTTATTTTATATTTTCTTTCTAGCTTATTGGGAGAAATTGGCAGAATTAGCCAAACACACAGCTGCAGCATGGGGGGACATGTCTGTTTCCAGCTTGAACCCCAGCGAGGAATGTTGGACATAGAGAATATTTTAGTGGAAAATTAAGAGATTTTGTACAGACAGAGCTCATAGCAGTGAGTGTTTATGCACTAGATGGGAATCACAGATGATGTTATTGTCATCTGCAGCTGATAATAAGAGTATCGAAGGGTTTTAGACGGGGAGAAGGAGCTCTGTCTTTGGATTGAATAAAGCAAGCGGTAACGCTGCCATTTGCTCAGAGGCAGGCAGGTTGTTCACCGCCAAGTCAGATTTATGTGTTTGATGTATCGGCAGGGTCGTTTTGCGGTTATCCTATTTGCAAAGTGACTGGGAGCGGGACAAAGAGTAGCAACAAGACCAGATGAAATTGTAGGAAAAACATATGCTCAAATGAAGGAAATGCAGACTCAGTGATTCAAAGGTCTATTTAGAGTTTGTGATACCTAAAGTTGCTCAGCATGAAACCATAATAATTTGTAGCAAGTCCATCTTCAATTCAATTAAATTTTATTTATAGTATCAAATCATAACAAGAGTTATCTCGAGACACTTTACAGATAGAGTAGGTCTAGACCACACTCTATAATTTACAAAGCCCCAACAATTCCAGCAATTACAGTAATTTCCTCAAGAGCAAGCAGTGCGACAGACTTCAACTCAAGTAAGTGTTTCAATTCAATACTTTAAAGAAATACTTTTTAATCATTTTGGGACATGGAGTATCCGCTGGATGCTTGGCAACCTCATGGTGATGACTAGACTCCAGCGCCCGGCCAAGAAATGTTCCTGCACTTAACTCTACGTAGAACAACAACATGTTGTTTTTACACAGATTTCAGTACAGATGTTGGAGATAAAGCAAATGAGACACAGCATGTTAATTTTGGAGCTTTAAAAGTTAGGCAAATTTTATTACATTTAGACAGGGCCAGGCTAGCTGTTTCCCCGTTTCCAGCCTTTTGTGGGCTGTAACTTCATATTTACCGAACAGACATAAGAGTGGTATCAATCTGAACAACTAACTCCCAGCAAGAAAGTGAATACAAGTTTTTTCTAAAAATGTCAAATTATTCCTTTAATGAACAGTTTGATTGTCTATCAATATATTTTAAACTTTCTTCAAAATAAATAAATATTAAAATCGAATATATCTTACCTGAGGAAGCCACTTGATACGCTGCTGGTGACAGATTAACTGTTTGTAAAATAATAAAAATACTCAACTCTGAAGTGAAATGACTATTGCACAAGAAGGCAAAGCTGACAAAGTGTATTTCACTCTTCTGTTACTAACATGAAAACTAGAAATAATATAATTAATTTAAGTGCTGTGATTGATGTGATTGTGACTGTGATTGTGATGTGATTTTGGTGTACATATTCTGCTTGTACTTGCTGGGCAAAAAAACAACACCAAAATAGTTTAGATAAGATTCAAGTACTTAGTCTTCTCTTATTAAAATTCCCAAGAAAATAAAACATATTGATAATGGAAAAGGAAGGATTGGTGAATACGAACCTGGATACTGTATATTGTATTCAATAAATGTAAATAATCACTGTAGCAATGATCACCTTCACCTATTCCTCTGCACACACCTGCAGTGCCAACATGCTGCTCTCCTGGCTCCCCTGACCTAGCGTGCAGTGCTGTGCTTTGCCCAGACAGCCAGACATTGTGGCACTTGGCTGTGCCAAAGGCCTTCTGCATGAATGGATTTGAGAGGATAACGCACTACAGGAATGTGGGGGCATGCTGTGGCGTAACACACCCATATTGTTCTCGCCCTGATTAACAATTAAACGGCTGCAGGAGAGGAGGAGGCAGGAGGCTGCTAATGGGTCACTGCTGAAAACACTGCAGTGGTTGGTGAGATGGGACGAGACCGCAGCAGGTGGAAGGGAGTCGGACTTGGATCGGAGGTGACTTTGTCAAGCGCTGGCATCTGTGGGCGAGACCGAACCGAACAGCAGAGAGGCCAGATGCGGGAGCTGACGGAAATCAGGAACGTTTTTGATTCAAGTTCCAAACTCTTGATTAATAGAGAAATATTTATCACAGCGGCGAAATTGTGGCTGCAGTATATTCTCAATTTATGGAAGATCAGAATTTGACTTGTCACAAAAGAGAGGATTTGGACCAAGATTCACTTTGCTGATCCAACCAGCTGGAGAAAATAATTTAGATATACGTGTGTGTGTGTGTGTGTGTGTGTGTGTGTGTGTGTGTGTGTGTGTGTGTGTGTGTGTGTGTGTGTGTGTGTGTGTGTGTGTGTGTGTGTCTGTGTGTGTGTGTGTGTGTGTGTGTGTTTCCATTTCATGGATGCATTTCATGGATGGACAGATTCATTGGGTGTGTGTGTGACTGTAAATTCTGGTTATGTATGTCTGAGCTGTCTGAGTGGAGAAATAAGGGCTGGGATGGAAAAAACAGAGTTTGCCAGGCATCTGTTCAGCTTCACTAGTGACTTGAACAATGTGTTGGCTGCTGCGGGGGTGCAAGCAGAGAAAACACTTCTATCCATCATGTTACCTTCTATACAGCAGACATGATCACTTTTTATTTTCCATTAAATCGTGAA
Organism: Perca fluviatilis; assembly: GCF_010015445.1. Taxonomy (NCBI): domain Eukaryota; kingdom Metazoa; phylum Chordata; class Actinopteri; order Perciformes; family Percidae; genus Perca; species Perca fluviatilis. The sequence continues at coordinate 21,087,717 of NC_053120.1, forward strand.
AAAGCTGAACATATTTATCCACACATATACGCACAAACTGAGTAGAAATGTTTCTTTCCTGTGCTAACTTTACAAAAAAAATTACTTTGGATTGTTTCGAGGATGTACTGTTTCAGACAGACCGTGAAAAGGAAGCTTTTATGCTAAAGAGGAAGAACATACATTGATCTCTGTTTTGGATTTATTCATACACCCATGGGTGTGTCATTCACTGTAAATCTAGAGATAGAAAGAGCCAGTGTACACTACGAGTGGTGTTGTTAATTTTCTTTTTACCAAAATATTTGTTCACATGAAGCCAGTAGCCAGATCAGGATCTATTCCGAGTGTGACTGAACACATATTTGGCTTTGACAGAACTGTTGGCACATATTTAAGTCCACACAAGAGTAAAATATTCCACAGGTTTTCTGAGGTTCCTACACCTCACAGCTTGTTCTGCACAACCATGTGCTATAAATTGGGCTAATGTCTCAGGTTGCATCTGTCCTCGGGAGATCATTTCTTGGAATTGGAGAGCTGTGGGCTTTGGGTTGGAAACCACAAAGAGGGTATAGGCTACAGGAAGTTGTGGAAAACACTTGAAAATTAAGTTTCTAAGTTAGCAGTTAATGCAAAGAAGGTTTCAACATCTTTATAATTTAATAAATATTTAATCTGTGGGGCCCAGTCCTGTATTGTAGTGAGAACTCCTCTGGTAAATTGGTAAAGTGTCTGTCCTCTATGTCAGAAGGTTTATGGTATTTGGTATGTGGCTGCTGCACTGTGGTCCCAGCAGCAGGGAGCCTGCTCAGAGCCACAGCAGGGTCTCCTATGCTCTTTTTCCACTGGCTTGGTGAAGCACAGATTTGTGATCACATGACATGATCGTATACATTTCCAATGCGCCCTCACAGCAGGGGTACCTGATATTGTTCTGATGTTATGGTTCTGCTTGGGAGATGGGCCAAACGAGAACTGTCTCCACCCTCAACTGAGCTGTGACATCGGCTGGATCAACAGGAATCTGGGTCCAAAGCAGTGGACTCTGACCACCATTCAGCAGAAAGATAGGATGGAAGACTACAACTGAATGGCTCAAGTGTTAATGTTGTTTATTATGAACATAACTCTATTATATATATTCTACAACTCTATTGATTCCAGCTTCTCAAATGTCAAATGATCTTCTTTACTCAGACCAAGATTGTCAATCTAATTTGAAAATGTAAATTATAGATCCTGTGCTAAATCCTCCAGTCCTCCTCAGAGGTGAGGATCATTCATCTTTTGAGGGCAGTTTGTTTGCCTTTTTGACCCCACAGCTGTTTCCTGTCAAATTCAGTTAGAAGTATTGATTGTTTATCCAGGCCCTCATTGCTTTCGTCAGCCTGCAGGGTGATGGTCCCATGGTGACTCTGTAGTTAATGCATGCTTATGTGGCATTGTTTATGTGTGTGTACTGTATATGCGTGTTTTAGTGTGTGTGAGAAACTAAGATATGTAGTTGGAAATCAGAATGTGTCTCACATGAAACGGTCCATGGTCGGGCCTGAGATGTACTTCAGCCATGTCCTTTCTTGTATTAGAAAGGTTCCAGTACAGATGTCTTTATTTTACACCATGAAAAGACAACATTACAGCTCTCTGAATTCACCCTACTCACACATCACCAAGTTAAGTATGACAGCTGGCATGGAGAAGGAGACTATTTCCAATTTGCACACCCACCTCTTCCTCCCTCCTACCTACGACTGCCAAAGAATAATTAATCTTAGCAGTGCATAACGCCAGGATTTCCAACTATTATCCCCTGCCGCTCTGTGACCTGCTTATCTTTGTAGTTAGATCTCAGCACCTCCTCTGCCCTAGAGGTTTTTCCCTGCAGGTAAACCGGTAGTATTACACCTATTTAAGAAGACAGGAGAGAGTAGTTTTCATGATCCCTTGTTGACCTGAACCCTGGCCGACACTGACCTCGCAGCGTCTCCACATCTGGTTCAGATCTCTGTGATTTGCAGTAGTGTGGCAGGATTTGAAGAAAGTGAAGTTGAGGCGGAAATGTGCACTAAGGTGCTTTTTTTTACTGGTTTGCAGTTGTGTCATCTTTGGCCAATAAGAGGTGCTTCTAAATGGCTCAGGTAATGAGACAGGTCAGGGCTATCACTGCTGGTCTGAATTTTTGGGGTAAGCCCTCTATCAGCTGTATGAATGACTTATCTAAACACACAGTGGCCTTTATTTCACAGAGTGGCTTTATTCCTTAACCTGCCTCTTGATTGTTCATTATTCACGCTGCTTAAATTGAACTGAGACAATTATTTAGAGAAAAAAAATTTAAATAAATTCCCTTAATCCCCCAAGAAAGATGACCGTAGTTTTGGACTCCCAACATGTGGATGGATCATATAACATGGCTGCCAGAGATGGTGATTAAACAAAGAGTGTGTATGTGTTAATCTTCCCTCATGAAAGCCAAATGTCCTTAAACAACCTTTGCTGTAAATTTAGGACTTTCCTGGAGCAGCAGGAGTACATCATTGGCAAAAAGTTAAAGCGTGGTCAGTTCTCCATTATTGCCTGTTGGCTCCTACAGCAAGCTTTAAAGATTTGCTGAACTGAATTATAGGACAAAAAGTGAGACAGAAGGAGTTACTCAGGACTGAAAATCCTTGACAGCTCTTTGGATTGGAAAATAAAATAGTTAAAAACAAATGAATCATTGTCTAATAGAGTTAGTACCCATCTGCTCAAAGCATGTCTGCAACAAATATATTTCTGATTATTAACAACGTATTGACCTTCCAGCTTAAACCTCCAATAACCTGGGGCCTGTTTCACAAAACCAAGATAAGGGATTAAGCCGGGATTTCCCAGTTATCCTGGATGAATTAAGCCTTGACTCGGTTTCACGAAAGCGGAGGCACATAAATCACCATGGAGATTTATTCTGTGCAGCTAGCCTGCTCCTGATCAGGCTAACAGTCAGGATTTATTTAATCCTGGAGGCTTTTCTGATCACCCAGCAGTGGTTTTACCCTATTGTCAGCCTGGATTAAAATACAACAGGTGCATATTGCTGTTTATTTAAGTACTGTTATTATTTAAAGTTGTGACCATTATTTTTTTATTTATAATTATTTATGTGACAGTCATTGTTACTGTTATATTGCTGTATGAAGACTGCTGTTCATATTGTTGTTGTTGTTGTTGTTGATGAATATATTATGGCAGTTGTTGAGATAATTAGAAAAGGCTGATAAAATTTCAAATGTGTTTTAAATTAAGTCTGTTACTAAGGGCAATACATACAATGCTGTACATTTCTATAGTTGACCAATGCACCTTGAATTATTTTATTTGATTAATTTTTTTTTAATTCTTTAACAATAAGGATCATGTTTGTTCCACTTCCATGTGCATTGTATTTGGCATTCTTGTCACACAATTTATGTTGTCCTGTAAACTGGGAATATAATTTGGGAGGATTGTACAATTTAAGAACATATCCTAATTGTACAATCCTCCCAAATTATAGTCTTAGTTCACTGGACCAGTAACTATCTAGTGATGTAGGCTTCTGTACATTCATGTAACAACAGGGAGAGGACACCTCAATGGTTTTTGACCTCATATTTGGGGGGAAATAACTGATGAATATCACTCTGTTCCATTCATGTTTACAGTGTGCATTGAATTTATCACTTAATTATCTTCATAGTTTCTAGATTTTAGAGTCCAGTTTCTTCAGTGTCTTTATTTTCTATGTCCATAAATACAGGGAGCAAGGCATATAATATGTAGAGAAGGAAACTCGGCCTCTATAAAAAATAAAAAAATGAAACGCGAGAAAAAGCGTGGCAGATAATAGCGGACCGACTGAATGATAGTCTAAAAATATACATTTATGAACTACTGCTCTTAACTGAAACCATTCAGTGAGTCACTGTCATTTGCAAAAACGAACAGTTGTAAACTTTGCATTAAAAGCGAGCAGTGGAAGTTAATACGACTTAGGAAACTTATATTTTAGCCCATGAGAGAGGGAGGAACAGAGTGAAAGAGATATTTACGCATCATATTCTAGCGTTGTAGAAAATTGATCTTCATTGTAAATTTCCTGAGTAATATTATCTTCTGCTTACTTTTAAGGCAAAGAGTACAACTGTTAATTTGTGAAAATGATTAGTAGCCTAATCCTTGAATTGAATGATTATGACGGTTTCAGTTCAGAGCAGTGGTCCGTTATTGTATATATTCAGGCTACAATTACGCATTCAGTCGGTCCGTGATCGTCTGCCTCGCTTTCTCTCACTGTTTCATTACAGCGGCTGTGTTTCTTTTCTTTTTATACAAATAACGTGTTTCACGTCATCATACTTCCACAAGAAGCTGCTGCTCACTCTGTATAAAGTATGAACAATGCGTATTCTCCATTTTGGCATCAGTAAATCTGTGATCGACCTCGCTGTCTTTTGAGGAAAGCCATGGATGCGCATCTATCTGAATTACTTCAGCCTGGCTCAACCTAGTCGCTCCTCCTCAGCCTGGCTTGGCCTTCGTGAAACGCACCAAGCCAGGATGCACAGATTAGACCAGGTCAAGCCTCGCTTTATCAGTTATCCTGGATTTATATATTCTGCTTTTGTGAAACAGGCCCCTGGTTACTTGGGGAAACAAGCTGTGAACACAACATTGACATGTTATCATCTTTTGAAGTTGATTTGGTGAATTTATTAACATACAGTTGCCTATTGACACATCCAGCAGTCACATGTTTCTGTCCTCACAACAAATATCCAAGTCCAATATTTGCTCTCCTTTTAGCTCTGTTTTGGTCTCCACCAACCCCTGAGGTAAATATCTGGCTCTTTAGCTGCTAAATCCTCCACTAACTAGTCGCTAACTGTATCTGTCTGCTGTTTGGTGCTGTGCAGGTACAGTAGTGTAGTGTACAGTGGGTTTTTAGAGTTTTTTCGCCGAAAACCGCTGCCTGCTGTAGCCAAACAGCGGTGAGAGTGAACCAACAAGTCAGTTGTAAAACCAAAACAATGAGCTGAAGAAGAACAACAACAACAACATCTAACATTGCTATTACATTGTCATCGTCCTGTCAGGTGATGGAAAAATCTTCAAACTAACTTTAGAACAGCTGATATTTAGCCAACGTTCGGAAAGCACCATGCTAATAAAGTAATGTACATATACAAAGTTAAACTTGCATTATGTTTCAGTGGTAGTTTGTGCTCTGTTTCTTGGCCAGAATTGTGAAAAGTTATTTACAACCCTGCCACACCAACCTTGATAAGCATTGACCGAAATTGCACGATATACAAACAAATCATGGTTTTATGGCTTCTACTGTATGTGGTAAAAATAGGACAGCTTAGACTTGAAAGGGGACAGAGAAGGGGAATTGACCTCTGAGTCAAACCTGCGGCCGCTGCATCGAGGAGTAAACCTCTATGTAGGTGCCCTCTGTAAGTATTTCTTAAGGTACCAAATACACCTTCAGACATCCAGGATGATGTAAAATGATATACTCATAAAGGCCTGTCTTGAACTATGCAAGGCCTGTTTAAATCCCTGAAGACCGGCGTCAGCTAAGGCTACATGTACAAGTTGCAATTTACAACAGCTTTTTACAGATTGTTTCTGCTCGAGGCTAGTGTTTATGTTCAGCCCTGTTTGCCAGTTTAGTAATAAGTCGTTAAAGTGAAGATTTGGAAGTTTAGTTTATTAAAAGCGTTCAAAGGACTGTGATGTCACCCACTGGGAGAGCCCCTGCAAAGGATGTTAACTTTTTGGCTCCAGTTGTGATTTTAAGAGAAAACAACCTCAGCGCTGCCACTTTAAGACAATGTATTACCCTGTGACCACATGGACTCAATACACAGGGAAGGCATCACTCTTTGTGAATGTCTACATGCAGAAGTTATCATTTAACTTGTGACAGAGGAATACAGGAAAATAAACTCTTCCGCCTGCTGTAATCATAAGCGGGACACAGCCAAGGCCAGAGACCCGTTCAGTTCTGGAGAAAAGAGACTTCTAGAAAGTTCACAGACTGGTTGGTGTTCATGCAGAGGGTATCCAGTGTCATCCTGGACATGTCTGCTTTGTGTAATGGTCTGGCATTTTTACAATAATTTATTGTTTTGTCCTTGAAGCTGTTTTGTTGTACCATCTATGGTTCCTGTTTGCTAAAGTTTTGTTGTTATAGTTATGGTGGATATTACTGTTAATTGAAGAGGCCTTCAGAAAGAAAGCATTGGGGAATGTACTTCACGGTGTATGGTTGTACAAAATACAAACAAAAAGGAAGATAATTCCTTGTTTTATTCACTACTTTCATTTTTGTGTATGTATAGTATGTTAAAGGCGCAAAATGAACCTAGGGGTTAATACCATATGTGTACCGAGTCGACCGTTCTGGGATATGTTTTGATGCTAATCAAATGTGTCTGTAGCTTGAAACAAGCTACCGCAAACCAGTGATTAGCTTCTAACGCCAATAACCAGTAACATAGCTCAAAAATGTTTGTTGTTCGACTGGTCATGACTGTTTTCCAAGATGGCGCCCGCATGTAAACATGAACGCTACTGTCTTTATAATCTATCTTTTTAATAAACTGTCTGTACACTTACAAAGTTCTCAGTGCTTTGGTTTACATGTAGGGACCCTAATTATGCTACCGTGGAAGTGCGGTGCTATTTTGAGCCTTGTTAGTGGTGTAGAAATGGCGATTTACCCTCTGCCCCGACTACTAGCGTTAGAAGCTAATCAGCGGTTCGCGCTAGCCTGTTTTCAAGCTACAGACACATTCGATTAGCATGAAAACCTATCCCACAGAACGGTCGACTCGGTACACATATGTTATTAACCCCTCATTTTGCGCCGGAATTGTCCTTTAAGTTTCTGGTCTGTATAGTTTGAAGTTAAGTCATATATTAGTATTGAATAAAAATTCCTCAAATGTCTTAGCAAACATGCCCATTATCCAACAATTTTGTGTCATGGTGTGACTAGTAGTATGTCCAGCTAAAGGTTCACCCCTATAATGACCTGAAGGTGAGGACAGTCAATCTGGGGGAACACTACAAATATTTGGCTGCTGTTCAGGAGAACAAATATTTGGATTAATTATGTATGCCATTTAAACAAGGGCAGCTGTGTCTTTTCTTTTCCCTGTTGTGTCAGCTCTGGTTTATAGGTATTTAATAGAAACAGGATTACCCCTCTACAGGTTCCATATAGCAGCAAAATACTCTTAAGGTATTTACAGAATGTGAGTCCTCTGGAAGGCCAAGGCCATCCGAGACTGTCCTGACCAGCCCAATACAAAGATTTTGAACTCCTGCCATCAGGCCACTGCTGTGGAGCACTTGCTAGGAAGATAAAAGGGCTTCAGGTTGCTTTTGTATCCATGGCTATAGATAATGGCCAACATGCTATAGCTTCTGCACATTAAAAGTTGCCCTCTCTGCCTCCTTTTGCATTGTGAACCTTTCACTTGCACGTGTATTTGCATGTTATACATTCTCACTTTTCTTTATATCTTCTGATTTTGGAATCTATGGTGTAATTGTGTTTGTTTAGCTACTGTCGGAGTGGTGTTACACCTTCCGGTACATTTCCATTCATGGGACAACTTAGATGGACTTGTTTTGACATGACATTCACTTGAGTTTTAGACTTGAATCTGTGTTAATATTAGTTACCAACTTGTCTAATGTGTATTAGCAACATCATTCTATCACTATAAGGTAATGTGAGGTAATGTTTATACTTGGAGATAGGGGTGGTAATGCTGTGTTTATTGTTGCTAAGTTGCAAGATGTTTATCATAGTGAGTAAACAGTTCATACTATGTTAATTATATTAACACTGGCCAAGTTGATACTAAAGAACACTGGCTCCATCATAAAACACCACTGTTTGACAGACAACAACTGTTATCTTGTAATAATAATTATACCACAGCATTCCAAACTGATGATAAACTTTTAATTATCTTTATTTGTACAGGCAACATCCACCATTCTTCCATTGAAAAGATTGCACTACAATGTAACAGTGGTGCAGGCAGTTGATAGCATCGCTTTCTCTTTTCAGTACAGACTAGCTGAGATACGTTTAGCTTTAGTTGGCTTCCTCAGAGTACTGTACATTTTCCTGTGGACTGGTTATAGAGCTGAAGTGCTGACGCAATAGAAATCCATATGACTCAGATATTTTCTTTCATATTGCTTTACTGGCAAACCCCAAACTTATTTGGACTTACTTGTAAAGTAAGTCCAAATGTTTGCTTTTAATGTTCTAAATCAGGCTGTGCATGGTAGTTAAAGTGGTTTAAGTTAATCATAGGTGTTAAGTTCTAAAAATATCTCACGTTTATGGCACACGTTTGCGAGAGTGTAATGTTTTGCCTTCACGAAGCTGAAATAAATCGTAAACTGTGTATTGTAATTAAGTAAATTCCTCACTTTAACTGTGGTTCACACAAACTGAACCACAGCTAGTTATGATGTTGAATGTCAACTAAGCAACAGTGTTGAGAAACATTTCCATCATTCTTTCTGTTCCTACATCCTCACAGAAAAGGCTACTAATTAATTAAACCGGTGCAGGAGCACACCTTGTGGGCTGGTTTCTAAGCAGCAGCAGGGATACAAACAGAACCAATGAGAGACTTGCTGCTCCGTGGTTTGGTGGCTCATGGGATCTCTTCATCAAAAAGGAATTTTTACATGGTTTGGGCAGAAAGCTGAATCTCATTCTAAGGGAATGAGCGGTTAATTCCCCAAGAGAGTCTGTAATATAGATGATTGGGACTTGAGAAAGGAATATGACTTTCTGTACAGTAGAGCCATTGTAGCGTTTTACAGAAACTGCTTCATGACATCATGTAGATGTAGGACAGTAAAACAACTATTCTTTGTCATATACAGTTTGAGTGGGAAAATCTTGCTACGGGTTACTAGAATTCCAGAGTGTAGTTTCTCAGAAGTTAAGTTTTATTGGTTTTACTAACTGGCAGTATGTCACTTTATCTTGACAGCTTTAAATACACATCAGGCCACGCCAGACCTGCTTTCATGAAACACCAGGTTATCTTCTTCAACAGATCTTTTCTCAAATAACTTGACTTTTTGAACTTTTTGCCACTGATGATGCTCTCTGTAGGAAGCAGCCTCATCATCCTCTGTGCCTCCTCACATATTAAGTGTTGTGTGGGCCTCGCAGTGGCCAACTATAACACAGCCCTTGTAGTCCTCTCACTTGTCGGGTGCACTGTGGTTTTCGGTAATGTGTAGTCATGTCATACATACACTGAGGCCTCCGTGTTTAATGTTTTCCATGAGCTGTGTTGCGTCTAGTGTACAGATTGGCTGTGGTTTATGGCCGAGGCAGTAAGGTTTTAGTGCACCGTCAGCCTGTAGGAGGCTTCAGTTCAGGCTGCACATGTGGTGTGAGAGGCATAGACGAGAGGCTCAGTAATGGGATGCACAGGCGCTGACTTGGCCTCAGATGGTGCATCACTGCCAGGGCAGGATGAGCTCATGTGTAAGTAGGTAGTAATACAATAAATTTCAATGTGGAGTATATGA